>NC_041406.2:47859128-48041628 GCF_900747795.2 Erpetoichthys calabaricus
GTCTTTTTCTCCCTCCATAGTGCTGAAAAGATGCCCAATAAGGGTAGCTAAGCCCCTCCCACACTGTCATATGAAGCCATGAAATATGAAATAATTTGTACTAACTGCAAAAAACATAAGTTTGTAGTGTTCATAGGGTGGATATTTTGACATATACAGAGCACAATGAATTTCTTATTTACATGTACTAATCAACAAATGTTTTCTTCTCCTTTTTATCCTTTTCACTTTAAGGCAATCATCTTCACGTTAAGACAATATAATAATTAAAACTAATTAATGAACCTCCCTGGAATAAAATGGGGATGCTTATGAAAAATGTAGATGACATTAGACAGATATATACTTAAAACAAATTGTGACTGATAAAAATGCCACGTCATTGGTGGATGAAGACAGTGAACAGCTTCTCAAGAATCAAAGTAAAAAAATCCTTGCATCAATTAGCTAACAGCCAGCCAGACATCCTGAATGGTGCCTTCCCTCCTTTGTAGCACTACTTACATTAGGTTCCATGTGGTTTACATTCTTTCTGTCCTTGATCTGCATGTTTCACAACAGAACAATTTGAATACAACAGGTCCGATGGAATGCTGACAGTCTTGTTTAGAACAGGAGGTTTTATTTTTTAAACATTACCACCCAATTGGAAACTTTTTCTTTATATTCTAGAAATGTGGTACATTGAAAAAATGCAAAAGAACAGCACTAAAACGCCTGTCACCAGGAATTACTTTCTCATTTTTCAGCATAGCACCAAAGGCAATCAACATGCTTCTTTAACAGGCTTCTAAACAGGCTACTGTAAATTTCCATTAAGACTAACAGCCTGACAATCCCTGTAACATCAAGTACACTTTCAAAAGAGGCATGTGCCCTGTTGCTTTCAATTTGATTCAACCATATTCCACTGTAACATCAAAGAAAAAATACAACCAAACTGCAACTTATTGTATCAGGACAGCGCTCACGCACTAAAGATACTTTTTCAAACACACAGAAATACAGTATTTAAGTTCTACTATCTTCTGATCTTATAAACACAAAGAAATCTCTGATTTTTTTTTAAATAGGATATCACTCTAATACTGAAAACTATAAACTAATTACATTAATATACATATTACCAACCATCCATATATTTACTGAACATGCATAACAGAATTTGGGGATGCAAAGTGCTAGAGTCATTCCTGAAGCATATGTCATAAACCAGGGCTATTGATTACAAATTCAGTTGGCCCAGATTTTCAAACCAAGAAATTTAGCTGGGCCAGACATTTTCAGCAGCCTTTAAGCAGATGGGAATAGCAAATTTTAAGCCAACACAAATGAATGTATTGAAAAGCAAGTAATATTTATTCATTGTTTCCCTTTTAAATGTGGTCGCATCTGACACAAGCACATCAAAAAGCTATAACTCAGTGTTTCCCAAACTCGGTCCTGGTGAACCCCTGTGGCTGCAGGTTTTTGTTCCAACCGGATTCCTAATCAGTGACAACACCTGATAGCACTGATCTCATTTAATTAGCTTGTTTTTTTTTTTCTTTTATTCGACATTCAGAAAAGCATAGCAGCATGATTTTTACATTTATAAGACATTTAGAAATATTTCTGATTTTGCTATAGATTTAAATGCTTACCTCTCTTTTGTTGATTTCATTATACTTTGCCCTTTCTCTGTGCAGTTTTCCCCCCTTTGTTGTATCTTATTAATGACAATTAAAAACGAGCAGAGCAGACACCCAGGCAAACAACACTAAATAATCAAAGGCTGCAAGTACTTTAGCAACCGACCCACTAATGAGTAAATAATGGATTAATTAAACAATTAGAAGACCTAGAAAAGTAGAATGAAAATCAAGATGAAAATACTGTTAAAAAGAAAAAAAAATACATTATTCCTATATAACTGCTTGGTACATTTTAATTTTTTTTTTTTTTTAGCAAACTTTTCTAATTTCTATATTGTTCCCTAAGCATAGAACTTGGGAAATATCAGTTCACTTAATTAGCCCAGGAGTTCAATTAAAAACAGAAGCTGGTTGGAACAAAAACCTGCAGCCACAGGGGTTCACCAGGACCGAGTTTGTGAAACACTACTGTAACTGAACAGAATTGAGCTCATAGCAATACTTTTTTTCCAGCATGCGATTGGAGGGCCAACCAATCGTATGAAGAGAAGTGTGGAGACAGTGCTTCTTAGTAACAAGGCTCTCACTGGAGTAACAATTAGATTAATTTGCGAAAACCCACATCCACACTCACTTGATGAAACTGGAATACAACTAAGACTCAGCACACAGTTGAGTATAGAATCATTTAATATGTAGTTGATGCCATGAGCAGCTGTCATGGCTGAGGTGCGTATCATCATAAAAAAAAAAAACTCACTGTATCATAGACTACTACCACAACTTCTACACACACAACAACATGCGACGGAGTGTTGCATTCATGGTCTGTACTACTATAGGAATTTATGCAGGAATTTGTTTTTCTTGGTTTTTCTCTGCGTTTCTGGACCATGGGCTGGGCCACTTGGGCTTCCTTTTGATTATGAACTATCCCTGGACATGACAAAAGATTATCACAAGATATATGCATTCCCAGATATTGGTCCAATTTAGAATTACCAATTTTCCACACATAGACAGACAGACAGATACTGTAGATAGATAGATAGATAGATAGATAGATAGATAGATAGATAGATAGATAGATAGATAGATAGATAGATAGATAGATAGATAGAACTTTATTTGTCCCCAGTGGGAAATTTGACACTTCTCTGAAAAACAGCAACCAGTACTTTTGTGTTAAGCAACAGTCAGCATGGGTTTGAATCCCATTTTGCTATACTGCCAGTGTTCCTTCAGCTAGCAATAAATGTGTCTGATAATTACAGGGTGTACACTGCTGTAAGCCTGTGTTGTCAAAACCTTCAAAAGCAGTCTCATTAGCATTGAACTTGATAATCACCATCCTGTAAAATAAACACTCTTATACTCTTTGAAACATATTCTTTAAATATTTGCCAAAGCATAAAAGAAAAAAATGTACAGTAGAATGTGGTAAGCTAATTAGAACTTTACAACCAACAGCAACCTATGCCAAGAAATGAACAAAACAAAAAAAAAATGAAATGCATAAAAATTCAAATAAATAAAAAATATATGCTGGGAAGCACAGTGGTGCAGTCCGGACTGTCTGTAGCATTTCTGCTGCTCTAGGCAAAGCTGCAAATGGCGTGCTACTACTGCCTTTGCTTTGAGTGGAAAATCATCACTGCCAGAACTGGAGACACAAGAGAGAAGCCAGGACTGAAGAGACGAAATACAGACAGTTTGAACAGAACAGTGAATTTAGAATTTGAGAATGTCAAGTGGGATGTTTGATTTCTTAAAGCAACACCTGTTTACAAGACCATCTGAGAAGAATACTTGCTTGAAAGGTGACATTTGCGAAAACACATTAACAGTTTACAGACTCAATTTGTTTATTTGTTTTTTTTTTTTACATTTAAAGGTTATTCTAAGAAACAGAAAATCTGCTTCTATCACAATTTTGCTTTGTATCTCTCTAGTTAAATCACCAGTCTCCCACGTATCTTACAGAGATGGTGACAGTTTTATTTAAAATCTTGCCAAAGTAGCTCCATACCTGTATATATTTCATTTAAGTTACTGAAATTAACTGACAAGCTTAGTATAGTGACAAATTTCAAAGAAATTGAAGTATACTGATTAGCCTTAAACATTTACCCAGGATTCCTAATTAATAAATAATGTAAATAATTAAATATATACCCAATCAATGCACCACCTCAGAGATTTCTTCCAATAAAAGAAGACATTGAAGAACTACTTTACCAATACTACTGTGACAATAATGAACATCCGTGAAAAATGTGTTGCTGAAAAATGGAGAATGATATTTTCCACGTTTTAACACAAGTTTTAATGTTAACCAATTTAGGAGATGATTACAGTTTAAAATAATCAGTCTTTAGCTACACATTCAAGGGCTGCAGTCCTGTTGCTGCTTTGATTTGTTTAATTTTATTTTGCTATGTTTGTGTGACCTATGTTATGCCAGTTTGAGGATTATTATTGTTATTTACTTATCTTGTAACCTATGATATTTGTCCCCCATCAAACATCATAGGTTTATTGGGAATATTGGGACAGTTGCCTAGTTCACCTAAACGGCAGAGCCAGCCCTGGGTGCAGTAATTACTACTGCCATCACAGGTATCCAATGTTATTAGCTTAACTCCTGAACCCAATAATTATTCATGTGAAGCTCACACGTTTCCACTATATCTCCATTTGTTTTATTTTCTAAAGTACTGTATGTATATGTTGCAAAGACATGAAAAACAATGTCAGCTATCATATATGATGATCTAGAGAAGTCACATCTGAATGCCTATGAGTAATCTTACTAGAGTTTCTTTCTGTCCTTCTGTCCCTACCAGAACGTTAACATACTCTTCTTATAGTGAGAATCTCTTGGAAATGCTTTATATTCAGAACATATATAGCACTTGCTCCCTTGCAAAGGCAAACAGCATTACTAAAGACCTCAGATATCCTACGCAGCATTTTTTCTCACTCATCCATTCTTACAAATGGTAAAAGGCCTTTGGCGTTTAAACAAGTAAGTTTAGGGACAGTTTCTTCTAATAGGCTGTACAGTTAATTATAAGAGCATATATTGTAACATAACAGTGTATACATAATACTTGCAGGCACAGAGAGAACATGCAAACCCCACATAAACAATACCCAAGCACAGGATTTGAACCCAGGATACTGTGCCTATGGGGCCAGAGTGCTAAGATTGCATCCTTCACCCTCATTAATATTATCAGTTACTCTTCCCCCATGAACACATACTCCTCTCTACTCCACTAAAGCTGTTTAGGTGTAAGAAACACATTTATAATGAAAGTGATTCACTGTGCAAAAAGTTTAAATTGCATATATTAGAAGTCCTCAATTATTGCAGACGTCTTGATTTGTCCAGCAGCTATTTCATTATGTTATGTAAGTTTCCTTAGTGCCCAAAACCAAAGTTAACACTTAAAACAGGGATATACAAAAATAAATAGTAAAGTATTGATGCATTCAAAAGTTAAGCAGTTTTGGCATTCTTAATTAACTGATGACAACATTAATGTATGTCTTTCAGATTCTGAACAACTTTTGGTGTACTGCTCAAAGGCTGAATTTGACCTTTTCCAATTTTAAGTTTAATACAACCTCGATTTCACATTGTGTTGTTATGTGTGAGTTAGGAAGTTATAGCAATGGATTGTTCAGCAGTAGTGACCAACTAGTTATTAACCGAATAAATGCTGTTAGTAGTATGTAGGGGATTACTGTGAATCCAGCAATGTCTGATAATAAGACTATTTCTCCCAATAAGGTCTAAGAATGAGATATTCCCAAAATGTATAACCCAACAAGGCAGGTGCCTGTCAAATACTCTCTCAATTAGGATCTTAACGCAGGTGCATTTTGGATAGTATGATTTAAGAAAGATTTAAAATTTTCAGTTTCAGGATGTGTTTTGCATAGACTGAAGAGGATTTGAATCCTTGCCTTGTCAAAGTTCTTGTCCAAATGGGTGTTTCCCGGTTATGCTGGTTTTGCATCACACCTCAAAGAAGTGTGTATTAGGTTAACTAGCAACTCTAAATTGGCTTGATACGTGAGTGAATGTGCACTGTGATTGTTTGGCACCCTTTCCAGGGTGATTTCCACTTTGCTTTCAAAGCCCATCCTTATTCTGAGCTAGATGAAGGAATTTCAGTAAAGAGATGAATAAAAATGATACAGAATTTATATAAATATCCATGACAACAGACAATGAAAAATCATATGCTGTGAGGGCAATGTCTTGCAGCAAAATTCCAGGCTGCTAACAAAAAAGAATACTTTTTCACTCATAAACAACAACTTTGACCTTCCAGACATCGCACAAAATCACCCTTGATGGAAATGCCACTTACAGAATACACAAAATAGATGATTAAAAGAAATGAGTCACAAAATATAAAAATAATGATTAAAAAATAGCTGTACATATTGGATTGGCATCCATAACAAGCAATGAATTTTAGGATTCAAATTTGTAGTTAATATAGATCATGTAAATGTAAAATCCCAACACCATGCAATACATATGCCATACCAAAAGGCAACCATGCATATGTGTGGGATGCACCCCAAATTATAATGAGAAAACAAAAACTGAATTGAATGTAACACAATTCATTATGACCTGTTCCAAAGTAACAATGACATTACTGCCCTCAGAGACCTAAGTCTAACAAGTCACTTTAGCCGGACTCCTTTAGATGTACTGGATAAGAACTTGCATCTTACACTATGCTGAGAGGGTGGTCAGTGCAAGGACCCAGGTTAATGTGGGGGTGGTATGACTTTGGGCATTGCTCCCATCAGTTAATTCACTAAACCAGCTCTTCATTAAAGCACTATATGCTGATTACTGTATCAAGGAAAGAGACAAATAATTGCAAACTTGCTGACAACAGATTTTTTGCAGATATTACAAAATACTTACAGTATTGTCATACAAATGTGTTGTTCAAAATATTACAGTGGCTTGAGGTCTCAAAAGTCTGGATCTAATTTATAAAACTTGGTTAATATATAATGGCAGTATATGGGTTTCTTAAAACATTTTCACTTCCTAGTCTTATTATTTTACAAATTCTAACAGAATTTAAAGTATTAAATGATAAAATCTGATGCTGTATATCTATCATTTTCCGTGACTTCACCCTACCATTATCATACCATTGTGCCTACTCAGGTATCTTTTATTCTTAAAGAACTTACTGTTTTTATATACTTGTACTACTTCCTTTTAGCATGCCTTTTTGACTGAAGGCTGTGAGCAATACTCTCAGAGTATTCATCCTTTTTCGCAATGATGTGTGTGGTGTTTGAAATGATATTTACCACCTGATTATTCTGCAATCTTCAGGGAGAATTAAACATTTATCTGAAGTATGGTAGAGACACATGAATGTGGATATTTGGGTGCAACCCTATGTCTGAAATTGATAAGAGTAATTAATTGTTGTTGGGTGACTGTTCACACATATGTTTGCTTCTAATCATTCCTAGAAATAGAGATCAAGGGCCAAATATTAATTTTGCAACTGAGGGCCTGATCCAGTCTAATCTGGAAGTGTTCTGGATTCTAGCATACAGATTATCATTTGATAGTAAGATAACTCAAATGACTAAGTAGAAAACCGACAAACCAAGTAGATCTAAATAAGTACTGGATGAGTCATGGAAATACCTGCACTGTAAATACTGCTATTTTGGCCAAGTTCAATTTTCACTTCAGGGGAGGTCTGGGACATTGACTTTAAATGGCACCCTTCAAAATATTGCCACAGTAGAAGGGACTGCAGCGAGTGGTGGCCAAAACAGAAGCTGTGAATTTAAAGAAAGATGTCTTCCATTCAATGTAAGTAATAAGATCTACAGTTTGGCTGAGAGCTACCTTCAGTTCAAGAAGGCAGCAGCTGTGGCGTGGACTGGAACAAAGATGACGTATGACAAGAGTTTTGGGAGCCCTCAAAGAGGTTTCACTCAGTGAATTAGATTATTCCCAGCAGTAATACGGAAAAAAGAGCTTGACTGGGTGGGCATATTATTATTCCTCAGCATCAGTTGCAGTGTTTATTCAGATAATAAAATTCAGGAATAATGTGTATTACACAATGCTCCTAAAACAATAATCCTAGCCTTTGTTTTCAAACACATTATTGAAGGGTCATGGAAGTTAACCAATTCAACGCAAATGTTTAACGTGTCTTCAGAACGTTTCTGAAAAATGAACATCAGAGCACCTTGTGTGTGATTCTTTATCCGTATGGGATTCCAAGTCCACTGCTATGTGTATTTTGGTATATATATTTGTGCAGCAAGAGTTGTGTCCAGATTCTTTGCATTAGATGAAATCTATGTAAGTTGGAAGCAGAATTCTGCCAAGGATCTGTTTTTTCCTCTTCTAGTGTTGATATTTATAGACAGGATAAAAAACACCCAGCCAGAACTATAAAAGAGTTAAGCTGCTGTGAGTTCTTGTTCACCATCAAAATGGATTACAGATCCAAAATGGATAATCAGTATAGATTATTGTACTAGCAGCAGTACTCGTGTGTATTGTACCATTTAGTGGTGGAGGTAAAAGCAAGAGATAAGTCCACAGATAAAACTCTCAACATACAGGGCAATCTACATCTATACTTATGGTTTATACCATGAGCTTCCTTCTCAGGATTGAATGGCTCATTTTTTCCATGGAGTGAGAAGCTCAACAATCCAGAGGTGGTCCTTTTAGCTACTGCTGCCTTCGGACAGCAAAAGCTGTTTGAGATGAGATGAGAATTTATTAATACCATTAAGAAGACAAGCAAATGCAAAACCAGGACTGCCAGAAGAGATCATATCTCTTTCAAATAGGCTAGGAATGCCTTGGGGTGGATGACCGGACTGACTTGCTAAACCTTGTAGTACCATAGGCCTTACTATGACTATAGCACCTGGAAGAAGAGAATGAGAACAGGAGGGGATTGAAGCTATCCAGACTGGGGCACTGAGTTAAGCTTTATTGGTTCAAATGTAACAACTAAAACTTCATTCAATATAAAGCCAATAATTTACAAGGAATAGAAAACAGAGAATGAATGATGCCGTGGGAACACATAACATTTCACTTAAATTGTAAATTTACATTATTAATTTTAAAGAAAGAACAGAATAAATGTGACACACTTAACTTGATTATGATAAGATTATGTATATCTTATTTAATAAAAGGTTAAACACACATCCATAAATATCCATAAATATTTGGACAGAGACAACATTTTTCTAATTTTGGTTCTGTATTTTACCACAATTAGTTTTAAATGAAACAACTCAGATGCAGTTGAAGTGCAGACTTTCAGCTTTAATTCAGTGGGGTGAACAAAACAATTGCATAAAAATGTGAGGCAACTAAAGCATTTTTTAACACAATCCCTTCATTTCAGGGGCTCAAAAGTATTCGGACAATTGACTCAAAGGCTATTTCATGGGCAGGTGTGGGAAAGTCCGTCATTATGTCATTATCAATTAAGCAGATTAAAGCCCTGGAGTTGATTTGAGGTGTGGTGCTTGCATGTGGAAGATTTTGCTGTGAACAGACAATATACGGTCAAAGGAGCTCTCCATCCAGGTGAAAGAAGCCATCCTTAAGCTGCGAAAAGAAGAAAAAACCCATCCGAGAAACTGCTACAATATTACGAGTGGCAAAATCTACAGTTTGGTACATCCTGAGAAAGAAAGCAAGCACTGGTGAACTCAGCAACGCAAAAAGACCTGGACGTCCACGGTTTCCGTGGTGAAGAGAAACCCCTTCACAACAGCCAACCAAGTGAACAACACTCTCCAGGGGGTAGGCGTATCAATATCCAAGTCTACCATAAAGAGAAGACTGCATGAAAGTAAATACAGAGGGTGCACTGCAAGGTGCAAGCCACTCATAAACCTCAAGAATAGAAAGGCTAGATTGGACTTTGCTAAAGAACATCTAAAAAAGCCAGCACAGTTCTGGAAAAACATTCTTTGGACAGATGAAACCAAGATCAACCTCTACCAGAATGATGGCAAGAAAAAAGTATGGAGAAGGCGTGGAACAGCTCATTATCCAAAGCATACCACATCATCTGTAAAACACGGTGGAGGCAGTGTGATGACTTGGGCGTGCATGGCTGCCAGTGGCACTGGGACACTAGTGTTTATTGATGATGTGACGCAGGACAGAAGCAGCCGAATGAATTCTGAGGTGTTGAGAGACATACTGTCTGCTCAAATCCAGCTAAATGCAGTCAAATTGATTGGGCGGCGTTTCATGATACAGATGGACAATGACCCAAAACATACAGCCAAAGCAACCCAGGAGCTTACTAAAGCAAAGAAGTGGAAAATTCTTGAATGGCCAAGTCAGTCACCTGATCTTAACCCAATTGAGCATGCATTTCATTTGTTGAAGACTAAACTTCAGACAGAAAGGCCCACAAACAAACAGCAACTGAAAGCCGCTGCAGTAAAGGCCTGGCAGAGCATTAAAAAGGAGGAAACCCAGCATCTGGTGATGTCCATGAGTTCAAGACTTCAGGCTGTCATTGCCAGCAAAGGGTTTTCAACCAAGTATTAGAAATGAACATTTTATTTCCAATTATTTAATCTGTCCAATTACTTTTGAGCCCCTGAAATGAAGGGATACCTAACTGTAAATTGAGAAAAGGAATGTGTGTAAAGGAAACTAAAACAGCAAAAGAAGGGCAAAAAAATTAAAATATTAAATAATAGTGCAAAACAGACTTTCAAATTATCACTTCTCTTTCGATAATCTTCTTGAATTGTAATACAGTGGAACCTCGAGATACGATCACCTCTGTATACGAGAAATTCAAAATACGAGGAAAGTATGAGCGAAAAATTCAGATCTAAATGCGAGCATTGGCTCGTGTAACGAGCCACGAGCCAGGCTGTGGGTATAGCTCGCGGCTTAGCGAGGGGGCGTGGTAGCAGTTGCGAGCCGCGATCTGCGGTGTCTGCGTTTCTCACTTAAGTGCACAGGTGGGAAACTGCCCACATCCATGATTGTTCCTGTGGCTGATGGGCTGCAGCTGCCATGTCCTCCCCGCATATATAGAGAAGCGCGAGCCGGTTAAGAAAGAGAGAGAGAGAGAGAGAGAAGAAGGAAAAAAAAAAAAAAAAAAGGCAGGCAGCCAGGCAGGCAGCAGGAGGTCGGTGTGGGAGAGCGAACGAGTGCAGGCTCGCATGTAGCTGAACAGTGAGCTGAACAGGCGAGCCAAACAGCTGAAGCAGGACGGTGTAGAGAAGGTCAGCTGCATTAAGAGTGTCTCGCCTGTTGCAGAGCCCGCAGGTGAGACGCTAACAGAGAAGAAGCACCGGGGATTGTCATCTGTTTTTTAAAGACTGCATCCTTTTGACGTTTTAACCTCGTGTTAAAGGATTGTTATTCTTGTGTATTTTAAACCTCCACTTCACAACTGTTTTAAGGATTATTTATTTAAAGATTTATTGAATGCTCTACTACACTTTGGACACCTGTTTTGATTCTTTTAATAATCAGTTATATTATTTACCAGTGTTATTTATTAAAGGTAGACTACAGTATATATAATTTATCAGTGTTATTTGTTAGGAAAATTGATTTTTATGTTAATATATTTGGGGTGCGGAACGGATTAACTGAATTTCAATTATTTTCAATGGGGAAGTTTGTTCTAGATACGAGAAATTCGCTATACAAGCTCAGTGCTGGAACGAATTAAACTCGTATCTAGAGGTTCCACTGTATTTTAATATAGAGTATAGCCTCTCTAGATTGTATTCAGGTCTTCAGAAAACAATTCAGAAAGATAACAGGCTAACTGAAGAAAAACAGAATGTGTTGTTTATTTTTTTGTCTGAAGCTTATATCATTTAATCTGTAGTGATTATCTAAAAGCTTTATTTTAAATGATTAAATATTTTAAATGATTAAATGTTTACTGTTGCAAATGTGGCAACATACACCTGATTCATAAAGTACAATATTTTGCTAGTAACACTGAACACTGTACTTAATATAATATTTCCTAGTACATTTTACAATTTTCTAAATTAATATTTTTATATAGCTCTTTAATAAGAAAATGGCTCCATGCTTGCAGTTTTCTTTAATGGATTATTCTATTACATATTTCCTCTCCTCTAAACATTTTGACTTTTTTGTTTAGTTTTTCTTATTTTTTTTTAATTTTTTAAAATTTTTTTTAGTGTGCTGTGTTGATTTAAATTCAAAATCCACCCTTTTCCCTTTTACTTTTGAAAAATATAATTAGTGTCCCATTCCCTGTCATTTCTTTGCCCCTTGTACTACATGAATAGGATCCAGATCATAAAAATTGAAAATGGATTAAGCAGGTTCAAAAATGTAAGTGGATGGATGGAGAAAACATGTAACTACAGACTTGCATGTGGTGCTGCCTGAATAAGTGCTGTATCCCCATAACCTTAAACTGAAATGGATGGATGCAGGGCTCGATAGATGGAAAATGTGCGTAATGTACTGTATATATATGGGTAACAATAGATGACAATGTAATTTATTTTTAAGTGTAACTTTATGGTGTTATGAATATCACATATTATTTATTTGTCCAACAAAACATTTTCAGGTAGGGACCAGCCCAATTCTTAAATTAGTGGAAAAATTCCTGCCTTTAAGTAAATTCCATATACAATCTGATGTAGAATCTTATATCTCAAAACACTGTGTGCACAGATATTAGGGTGGGTATGGTCTACCTAACATATTTAATTAATTTGCTTCTCTCTGTATTTATTTGGGCTAATTAGTATACAAAGTAAATGGCCACATGTCAATCAGACAAATTATACCTTGGTTGGGGGAAGTCATTATAAATAATGTGTGAAAATAATTCAATGTCAGACCATTATGATTCTGTGTGATTTTTGGAGCTTAACTGATAGAAGAGACTTCTGTCTTGATCCACAACGCCATTCGGCTGTAAGTGTGTTATAACAGTACCCAAAGTTGGAGACAATTTTCTCCAAAAAAAGACCTGGCTTAAATCATGGGTAATCTGCTATATGAGAAAAATCAATCAGCTGCCTTTTAACTTGAAGCACTTACTGCCTTACCTCACTGGGAACTTCCAATAATGACGGTAGAAGTGTTGTGGACAACAAGGTCTGAGGACTGGTCAGGCAGTGTCTCAGCACATATCTCTGGGCCGATAAGTCTGCTATATTCCCATATTTATTTAGAAATGCATGCTGTACTATTGAAACTAGAAATTAATTATTTTAAGTTATACTTATTTTAATGGTATTATATACATAGTGTTGGATTGACAGACTGCACAGAAGGCCCAAACCCTTACTAGTTTTCCATGCACATTCCAAAGATTTGGACATTATGTTATTTGGCGAGTCAAAACTGGTGTGGTGTAAACGAGTGTGGGTGTGCGTTTGAATGAGCATTAGTAGACTGGCATCCCATCCAGAGCTGGTTCCAATAAATCTCTCCAGGATAGGCTACAGTATGTGCATTCTTGAAGATGGCAAATTTAAGAAAGCTATAATAATGGCTGTAGCAAGCAAGAACATTTTTACAGAACAATCCTGAGGTCAGTTTCATTTAGATTGTATAACAGACCCAAAATCTTGAGAAAAAGTAGGTTTAGACAAGTGCACCACCACGTTTACGTATAAAGTCAACAAATGGAAGGACCATACCCACTTTTCTTTACTTACAAACTGTATCATAGTTGGCTATAGACATGAACTACTTGGCCTCAACAGCCTTTGTAAACACATGGCTGATAATCGATAATCACAACCTATAAAAGCTTGAATATGACCAAAAATAACTGTCAAATTTGACTGACATGGCTCAACAGACCTTGAAATGATTAACTAAATATAAGTAATACAGTTGAAAGTTATAGTTACACCAACAGAGGGTGGTGCATCTTAGCATGTATTAAGTTTGATTTTGTTATCTTTTGATAAACATGATCTAGAGATTAATGTCATGCCTATGTGATGATTAGGCGGAGAAGTGTGGTGGTTAAGATTTTGGACCTCAAACCTTGAGATTGTGGACTCATATCCCCGCTGGTTACACATCAACAAGTCACTTCACCTGCCATGCTCCATTTGAAAATAACAAAATAAATGTAACTAATTTAATCTCAAATGTTTTAAGGTGTCAGCCAATAAGTAAATGTAATGAACCCAAGATTTTTATCATCATTTAAGTAGACAGGCAGTGCAACGTGGTGGATTTGGATTTGAAAACCTGAGGTTGTGGGTTCACATCCTGCTACTGATTCTGTGTGATCAAGAGAAAGTCACTTCACCTGCCTGTGGTCCAGCTAAGGCAAACAAAAAAAAAAAACGAAAGAAATTAAATCAATTGTTTCTCTCATATGTTTTAAGTCATCTGGGATAAAAGTGTCAGTCAAATAATATGTTATGCTGATTGCCCAATGGCATAGGAGGGCATGGGGGCATAACCAGATATGATACCTGTAGTGGATCGGATGTATTATTCAATAATTTGTTTTAATGATATGTTATAGCTCAATTCAGGCATTAATTACGTCGATGTTTCAAGATTAAGAAAAACATCTGGAAGAATGCTGATAGTAGCAACATAACATTACTATGATGATGTCAGTGGGCACAAGCGAACCATTCACATGGCATAAAATTGCTGGCAAACGTGAATGGCTGCGCTAAGCAAATTTGAAAGGCATGAATTCAAAGTGAGGCAGCGCTAGAGACAAATACAAGAACAAAAGGGGGACACATTGCACAGGTGTACAAATCACTGGCCGTCACGTCAGGTAATAAACATCCAGAATGCTGACCACTGCAACAAGTTCACTCCACGCCAGGCCGCTTCGCGCCCTGCTCTCGCTTGTTTGATTTGACTCTGGCGGCTTGGGGTTCAAACGCACGCTACAAATGGGTAAACTTTTTTCTCCCAAGTAGGGACGACAAAAACTTTAGCTTCAGAAGAGTTATCAGCTGTTATTTCGGATACAGGAATGTTATGCGAACCATCAAAAGCTAAAGAGAAGTTACATGTTCGGGGAATTATCAGGGAGGGGGAGAGAATGAGAGTAAAAAGAAAAGAAAAGGAACTGCGAAGCTGTCATGTCCCCCCCAAACGTCTACTCACAATGTGTGTCGCAGGTCAGGAAGCTTTCTGCGAAGAGAAAGGAGCTCGTTGGGCACCTCGCGTACCCGGAGCATCCTCGCTGGCGACTCGGCGCCGAGCTCGTTCACTGTAACGTGCATTGGGCTCGTAGTCTTTCCGAGCGTCAACACCCAGCTGTCCACTTTCTTCTGGACTGTAGTTTTTAGCATCTTATAGTTGCCCCTTTTACCATCGTGCGTGCTTAATTTGCCATCTGAATGAACAACTAGGAGCTGGTCTTCTCTGAAGGAACTCCACGACGACAGTCCATCCTTATCCATTTGCACTTCGTCCTGCAGAATCTCCTCCAAGTCCACGAACCGAGGTGAGACGTGCTCGTAAAACTCATGTTTGTTTTCCTCGTACTTAGTTGACAACGGGTCCAGCAGTGTTACCAACATCACAAAGAGCGCAAGGGGAGCAGTCAACACCACACACCGCAACCTGCATACCATGAGCCGGCATCTTTTCCGGCGTGGCATTGTAAAGGTGAGGGGGCACTCAGGTAAGAGAACGCGTTATCCGGACCGGTCCCGCTGTGGTGCTCACTTCCATTCTAAACGTGATTCTTTCAATACGGCATTCCGGCGTGAGTAAGTGTCAGTCCGCGTCCTGACTCCTGCAGGGTTACTTCATTCAGAGTTCTCAGGGTCCTCCAGGG
Source organism: Erpetoichthys calabaricus (assembly GCF_900747795.2). Lineage (NCBI taxonomy): Eukaryota > Metazoa > Chordata > Cladistia > Polypteriformes > Polypteridae > Erpetoichthys > Erpetoichthys calabaricus. Next base: position 47,874,634 of record NC_041406.2, read on the forward strand.
CAGCCTTCTATGCAGTCAAGTGCTTTCTGTAGACATCATCACAGGAATATACGCGACTCAGATCGCACATTATGATAGAACACTCCACCACGGCAGCACATTACTTATGGCAATACCGCACATTTAATCTGATCAACAGACGTAACTCCAATCCGGTTTGTTTTCTCTTAGGCAACTCTTACACACATTAATGCAAGCAGACGGTGTCGATCTCCGGGTCCTAGTGCCAACCTGTTTTCCGTATAACAAGGTAATAAAGTACAGTACTGTATTCTCAAACCCGTTTAATCCAAATTAGTGTCGCGGGGGCTATAGCCTGCTCAAGCATCATTAAGGCAGGATTCAGTCTTTGGACAGGACGCCAGTCATTTGTCAAATTAATGTTTTTAATATATATAGACATACTAAGATTTGATCTTTATTTAAGCAGTATCTTTAGTTAAAGTTGATGTACTAAAAAATGAAAATTTAAATTTATTCAGTAGAAAATGAACACATATACAAAGTACACCCTCTGCTGTAACAGATGGTGTGGGCCTCTATAGCAAAAGGTGTTCCCTGTGACTGTCTCCCAGTCTTTGACATTGACTGGAACAACGTTTTCCCCAAATCACTATACAGATTTCTGTCACCCAATGCAGTGTTTGAGGGGTGTCTTGAATGTCATGCCCATTTTAACCCCCCCCCAGCATCTTGACTGCATTCAGCTCCAGGCTTTGACTGGGTCAGTCCAGAACCCTGAATTTCCTTCTTTTTAGTGATTCCTTAGTATATTTACTTGTATGGTTAGTGTCATTTTCATGTTGCAAGGACACTTTTGGTGGAGCTTCAGTCTTCTGCCAGATGGTTTCACATTATCATTCAGCATGCTCTGGTGCAATGAAGAATTCATAGTGGATGGTGAACTGCCCAGGCCCTGATGCAGTAAAGCAGCTCCAAATTATAATATTTTCACCACCATGCTTTACAGTTGGTATCAGGTTGCTCTGGTCAAATGCCGTTTTTGCTTTTCACCAGGCATTTGTTATAGTTCAGTGGCCAAATCTTTGCCATATCTTTCCGGATCACATTGTTCCAGAAGTCCTGATCTTTTCCACTTTGTTAATGGGCAATCTTTCGTTTTGCCCTGATGTTCTTTCTGTGCAGAAAAGGTTTCCTCCTGGCACACTTTCCATATAGATCTAAGTCTTTCTAATTGCAGATTCATGTTCTTTATCATACACAGTGAAAATAACTGCCTATATAGGTCTCATGATGAAATTTTGGAGTTCTTACAGATTACTTTCAGCTTCTTGCATTCTGCTCTCGGGATGAACTTGCTGGTGTGGCCTGGCCTGGACAAGTTGGCAGTTGTTTGAAATTCTCTCCAATTCTAAATGATCTTCCAGACAGTGGAATGGTTGATTTCCAATTATATGGAGATCTTTTTATATCCCTTCCCAGACTCATAGGCATCTTTCTGAAGGACCCAGGAGCTCTTTTGATCTAGTTAAAACAAACACTTCAACAAGAAAAACAAACCAATCTTAATATCTGAGTTTTAAATACAAAGGTTCAGACAAGATCCTCTCTAATCATGTTCTTATCATCTGCACCTGATCTGGTGCACCTGATTCTAATTTTAGGCATTTGAGGTAGTGATATACCTCGTATATAGTAGTGTACATACTTTTTTCACATTCAAAATTTAAATTTATGTTTATGTAAATTATACAATGGACTACAAAATGTAAATGCGGTATGATGTTTGTTATATTATATCATGTGTATCTATAGATACTGTTTAAATGAAGATCAAATCTTGATATGTCCACATATGTTAAAAAAGAAAAAACATATAATAGAGTGTACTTACTTTTGCACATAACTATTTACTATTTACTGTATATAAGATTTATAACAATGTTTTTAGACTTACCTAATAAAAGAAACACTAGTAAAAACAAACTAGTTTTATTTTTCAACATAATCCTCATGAATACTAATGCACATATTAAAATACAGTATTCACATATATTTTCTTTGTCACTCAAATAAGTGTTGGCTCGATCTCTTCGTTATTGTCATAAGTTGTACCACAGAGGTAGTCTGCTGTATGGATTTGGGATGTTTAAAGCTGGAACTTAAAAGAGGAGAAAAAAAATTTTAAAATTGAGTTTTGATTAATGCAAATGAAACATAACTCATATACATACAGTATATTATGCCATCCAGAAATGTGTATTCTTTGAATATAATTTGAAATACTCTAATATGATTGTTTAGGCTACTCACATAGCTATGATTACTAGCAAAATTCTTTCCATCTCTCTGACAATCTTTTCTTGTCAGTCCAGAATATATTAGTTAGCTGAACAGGTTTACACCTGGATATGATTATGGCCACGCAGAGCATATTAACTAATTATTTTAAAAATCAAAGACACAATCTAAAGAAACTCCTGCTTCACCATTCCATCATGATACAAACTCAAGGATGAACAATCAAAATCATCCCCATGAGCACCCAACCACCTTGGGTCGCCTGCCACCTCTCATTAAAAAAAGTGCTAGCCTGATTGCTGATTTATCGTCATAGGTGAGCCTCCTGCACAACCCAAATTGAATGAGGTTCCTTGTACAGTATCACAAAGAGTGGGAGGTCCTGATATGTTTCCGTTAAGTGGCATAAGCAGTGTCCTTTCTCAGAATACAGTATAGAAGGACACTGTGGTCTGTCCTATTTTATCAAAGGATGTCAGATTTTGATTGTGAAGCAGAAGAGGGGTGGTTGACAGCATTCCTCATAGCTTTTCTGTGAAGGAGAATTGCCATGCTTTTTTGCCATTGTAGTCTGGTGTGTTGCATATGTTGTTAATTAAACAACTGTATACTAAATAAAGACTTAACGATTACCAGTTTAGTCCTCACATGTGGCTCACTGAGTGTCCATGAGCACATCACTTCAACTGGTACTCTGATTTAATAATATACATTTTTTTCCCTAGTGACTTCGCACAGTTGTTTGGTTGAATGATTGTTGTGGAGTTTATTCCTGTAACACAGCTATAACACCGGAACAATCTTTAGACAGCATGTCTGGCTGTCACATGGCTCACTTAGTGTGGATCCCAAAAATCACATGCACACACACACATTCACATTGGGTCAGTTTAGAGACACTAGCAGTGTGTGACGTTAGGCACAAAGGAAACGAATCATATGAAGAACCCCAAAGGAAAAATCTTAAGAGTGTGGGAACTTGACACAGACAGGCAGCGATACTACCCACTGTAAAACTATACAGACTGTTACAGAAAAGTTATGGGATACAGTTAAAACAAATAGTAAAATTAGATAGTAAAGTGGCTGTGGTGTACTATATGCTTCGGATGCACTAAATAACTTTTGTATTTTATTAGAAAAGTAAAATCCATGGTCTGATGTACCATACACTAGGGCTTTACTTTACAGACTTTATACAACTATTAATTTTAAGTATATATTATGACTGTTAGAATACTTAAGAATATAAAAAACATACATACCTATTTATGTGCAGCTGAATTATTGGAGATTTTGAAAACAGATATATACATATATACGCCATACTGTATGTTAATACATATTGGTAGCTTATGTCAAATTGAAAAGAGAACTGAGAACTGTTTGGGCATGGGAATGCATGCAGTTTACCACAATACATGACAGGAAAGGGGCCTTAAGGTGCTTTATTAAAAGTATGCTGGCAATGGCAGCCTATGTGTCTGTGCTACTGTAGCTGTACTGTAGTTTTCATCACCACTGGGGAACATGTAGGTAAGAATTATGGGGAGTGATAATGATTGGAGAATGGTAAGAAGTGTTGGAGTCCCCCAGTCTGGTAGAATTCAGCAGGTAAGCTCACCACAGAAGGTTTAGCCCCCTAACATATTCTATCCTGTCAGGTTACTTGAAGGCTGCATTTCCCTTCAAGCAGAACCTTGGACTCAGGACAACATGAATAGAGCTCTATATGGATGGAACATGGATGGAGCCATAGAGAGATAGCCCCAGGGGTTGTGGATGGGAGTCTTATCCCCAAAAATTAATCATAAGTTGTTTCTAAAAGTGATTACTGGCTCGGTATAAAAAGCTCATTTTTATCATTTTTTACCTGAGTGCAGAGTTATGAAGTGAAGCAGGACAAGTGGGAGAAATAGAGTGGCTAGATATCAGTAAGAGAAACAGGAGGTAAATTGAGCCATACACTGTGGTACATTTTATAGACAAGTGCTCTAGCCATCTATATACTAGTCAAGTATCCATACTTGTTTATATATAATCAGGGTTTTGTTTCTATGTTGTTTATTTGAATACTTTTCATTATCCCAGTGTTTGGCCCTCCTTGAATTCATTTGTGAGAAGTAAAACTTGTTTTTTTGAAACTTTGGCTTAGTTGGTATTATTTCTGGGTTCAGAAATGGCTCGAGTGCAATGCCCATCTTACACAATGCTTTGTTTGCTTTTTATTAACTATAATTTTGAGCTTGTCAATTGAAACTGTACACATCACCTTTATAAAAAATTCAATTGAATTGAATTCAGTATTTTTGGCATAGTGGTACATGGAGAAGTGCTTCTGTTTCACAGCTACAAGAAATCAAGTTCAAGTTTCTGCTTGGTCACTGCCTTTATGATGTTTAAGCACTTTCCAAATGTTCTGGTTTTCCTCCTCTCATAGCCTGAAACTCAGTGTCAATCTTCTCATAATTCAGCTCTTTGATGACTTGAAAGCCCTGTTCAGTGATAAATTGAATTCTTCTGATTCCTCTTATTGTGATCAGAAAAATGTCACTTAATCTGAAAACAGTATAATTATAGAATCTGCCTTTGGTTACAGTAGAAAATATTTTAGTAGAAAATAGGTTCCTGAGAACCATTTTAAGAAGCTATGTGCTAATTGTATTATACTGCTGTCACTGCTCCACTTACAGCAATTCCACCCGGGGGTGGGGAGTGGGGAGTTAACATTATTCAAAGTTATTGTCTGTTTTTACCTACATTTTTATTATTCTTTAATTTAATATTGTTTTTTTTGTATCAGTATGCTGCTGCTGGAGTATGTGAATTTTCCCTTGGGATTAATAAAGTATCTATCTATCTATCTATCTATCTATCTATCTATCTATCTATCTATCTATCTATCTATCTATCTATCTATCTATCTATCTATCTATCTATCTATCTATCTATCTATCTATCTATCTAAAGAACTCTTGCACAAGCTCAACCATTCCTGTGCTGCATGCTGGGCTTTCAGGGATCAAGTAATCAATTATTTAATGTAATATGATAATCAGCTAGTTAGTCAATAAAAGGTTTGGAAGGACTAAACCACCAGAGCTGTCTTATGACCCCTTCAGTAATATTGTTATTAAGAATAGTTTAATAGCGTTTAATCCTGTGAGTTTCTTTTCTCCTCAGGTTGCTAGGATTAGTACTCTGGGATCCCAGACAACACACTGATGAATGTACAATTCTGGAAAAATATTAACAGAGTAATATTAGATATGAAAAAACACTGAAATATCAGTCAAAACTAGATGATCCTTCCAAGCAACTAGAGATTGTCACATAATTGAGCCAGTAAGTCTGAGCTTTAGTTAGTAGTTAAATTACAAAATTAACTGACCCATATCCACTTTATTTCTATTAAATTCCTAACATGTGACGTTCAGTTTCTCCTCTCACTTTACATTGGTTGCTCAATTTATCATTTATGTTTACCTCCCTTAATTTGTGTTTTTTTCCTGCTAATTAAATTTTTATGAGAATTAAATATACTTTTTAAAGCTGATCTTCGCTTTTCTTATTGCAAGCTGCTTAAATATATGTAATTTCATTTTAACTTCCTCGTTGCTATGGCACCAATTCCATGTCTACACCAGCTTTTCCTGAATAAAACAGATAATAGCTTTTCTGTAAGTTTATTTGCTGAAATACTTGTCCCTTATACTGTACTAGCCATGTGCGCCCAACTACGTTGCGCATGTTAAAGTTGTCTGTGAAGGGCTCCCTGTTTAAACGCGGCTGCCAGTCGTGAACTGGGCCCTTCGTCGCACAGTATTATGAATTTTTATAAGGGAAACAAAATTACAAAAGAAAACCCTTGGACATTGATTTGATAGGAACGACCTACTTGGAATCACTGTCCGAATAGTAATTATGTGGTGGTGTAGGAGCATTTCTGCTTCTCTCCGTTCACAGTCCGTCTCGTTTTCACGATGCTGTTGTTTCCTCTCACGATCTCTTCTCAACCTTTCTCCAATCTCGCAGGTTGCTTTGTGGCAATCCAAAGAGTAAGGCAATATACATGGAGCAATGGTTATTAAAGGGGGACACATAGGTATCCAGGCTCTTTAAAACATAAATAGGGATCACTTCACTGACATGTGAGCAAGCCACGGTACAACTGTGAGACGCGCAGCACTCGCCAGCTAATTTCCGGAACATGCTGTTACGTTGTCATTCATTTTACCCACTGTCTTTCTTTCATTCATATGTTATGTTGTCATTCATTTTACCCACTGTCTTTCTTTCATTCATATGTTACGTTGTCATTCATTTTACCCACTGTCTTTCTTTCATTCATATGTTACGTAGGCACCTACCTTTTATCTTTGGCAATCTCATTCTCTAACCAGGCCTCAGGAGCTAACCAGCGTAACACTGTTCACCACCCCTTTCGTTATTCCGGCACACTGTTGACATCCGTGAGTAACAACAACGTACTAAACTGGAAGGTGGTCTACGCATGCGTGGAATTTGCGGACAAACAAAGATCAAGATCCAAATGAAGATTATATATAAAGATGTTTCAGAGAAACAGAAATTCTCTCTTTCTCTCCTCTAAACTTGTAATTGTGCTCTGGATATTCAATTTTTATTAGCCACTAATCTGGCTTATCTATCTCTGTCATCTTCTTGGCATTCAAATAAATCTTAAGCAGCCTATGCAACCTCCATGATGTTTTTTTGCAAATCTTTCCCTTAAATCTTGTAAATTGTGTAATCACCCTGTGGTTGTGTATGCCCTTTGATGATGACACTCACTGACTGCTGTGTGAGACGTTCAAGGACCGTACTTCTAATATGGATGAGCAACACTGGAGCACCACAAAGAGCAGTTTTGTGACCTTTTCTGTTCACTCTGTACACCTCAGACTATAAATTTACCACCGGATCATGTCACTTGCACAGATTCTTCACTAATGGGGTGTATTGACAAAGGGGATGAAGCAGAGTATAGGACTCAGACAGAGAACTCTGAGAACTGTCTGCTTCTCAACATCTGCAAAAATTTTTCCAAATCAAACAGCCTTTACCCTCAGTCTTTATTTAGGGAGTAGGTTTTGGGGTGGTGAACTGCTACACGGATACTTGGGCGTCCACATCATTTACAAGCTGTCAGGTAACATAGAGGAACTATATAAGAAAGGGCAGAGCAGAGATTGTGTTCGTTTAATGTCGGTAGTGACATTGTTTCCATGTTCTACAGTTTTCTACATAGTGGTCTGCTTGGTCAAAAACAGCACTTCGAGAGAGGCCCACCCATTCTCAACCCATTGGAGGCAGTAGCAAAGGAAAGAATGAAGACAAAATTAATGTCAATTATGAATAATGCCATAAATCCTGTCTATAATGCACTAGCACTGAGTACTTCTTGCCAATTAATTATTCAGCAGAGGTATGTGAAGAAATGCTACTGGGCTGTTTCATACCCAGGGCTGGCTCTACCATTTAGGCAAACTAGGCGGTTGCCTAGAGCAGCAAAAGCTTAGGCTAACATAGAATACTCAAACTCAATACAACACAAAAAGCCCACTTCCCCATTTCCTTGCAATAACATACTTTTTGTAGCATGATCAAAACACCAAAGGGAACATACTCTATTTACGTTAGAATAAATAAAGATAATTAAAATAAATACAGAAAATAAATTCTCAAGCACCACAATATCATCCTCAATATTCTGACTATAAAAAGCAAAGCTAGCTTGCTTTAATAACAAAAGAAATGAGACAATTTGACAAATGAGAGGTGATAATTCAGTCTATTAAGCCTGTTTGTTTAGCTAATAGCTAAGCTGTCCCAATATCTCATCCAGATTTTTCTTAAAGGTTGTCAGGGTTTTTGCTTCAACTATATGTCTCAGTAGTTTGTTCCAGAGTCCCACCACTCTTTGCATAAAGAAGTTCTTCTTGGCTTCAGTTTTAATTACGCTTCCCCTTAATTTTTGATGAAGTACTTGAGTATGTGGTTCACCCTTAAGCCGAAAAAATGTTAGTAGATCCACTTTATCAATGACTTTAAAGGATTTTAAATACATGGATGAGGTCCTCACGCTGTCTCCCCCACTCAAGACTAAACAGCTTAAATTCTCTGAGTCTATCAGAATAGGACTTGTCCTCAAGTACTGGGATGCACTTGGCTGCTTTCCGCTTCAAGTGCGGCAATGTCTTTCTTGTACTTTCTTGGTAACCGGAACTGCACACAATACTCCAGATACAGTCTTATATAGTTTGATCCCCTGACTTAAATTTAACAGTTTTTATGATATGACCTAACATTCTATTTGCATTTTCAATTGGTTCTATACATTGCTTAGCCTATGAAAATGTTGTGTCAAACTATACCCTTAAATGCTTTTTAGAGGTTACTTCCCAAATGACAGTGACTTCCATCTGTTTATAATTGATGTTCCTTTTGCCCATGTGTAGCAGTTTGCACTTTTCTACATTAAACTACTTTTTCAAGGTGTTCACCCAGTTCTGAAGGTTGTCCAGGTCATTTTGAATTCTTTTTTCTACCTACTCAGTGTCTACCATCCCTCCAATTTTAGTGCCATCTGTGAGTTTGACAAGCTTACTAACTATACCAGAATCAATGTTATTAATATAAATCAGAAAAAGTAACAATCCAAGGACATTGCTCCAAGTGGGGCATTTTCCTGTTATCTGTACATGTTGTCTTCATGTTGCCGGTTCACCAATTAGAAATCTATTTTTGCAGGTTACCTTTGATTCTAATTTCATAATTTATCTTTGGTTTGAGACTGTATCAAATGCTTTTTGAAAGTCTTGCGAAAGGGTGCTTCCCGGACACAGGCAGGCAGACACGTTCCAGTTCATCACCACACGTTTATTTTACACTTACTATTATGTACAAAGTCCTTAGTGCACCTCACCTAACCCTCCCGCAGTCTCCCAAAGTCTTGGCTCCTTCAGCCTTCTCTCTCTTTTTCACACAACACACTCGGGCCTCTCCTCACCCCCTCTGCATCAGCCTTGTCCTCCTCCTACCCGACTCCAGCCTTGATTGCAGGGCGGCGGCTCCTTAAGTAGGTGGCTGATTGCAGGCCGCACCCAGCCACCTGCGACAGTCTAGATAAATTATGTTATATATAACATTATATTATTATATAATTCCCCTTGGGATTAATAAAGTATCTATCTATCTATCTATCTATCTATCTATCTATCTATCTATCTATCTATCTATCTATCTATCTATCTATCTATCTATATGCTTTGTTTTTGTCAACTATTCCAGTAGCTTTGAAAGCTACACTGGAGTTATTCAACTAGTAGCCTACAACATATTTTTATACAGCCTCAGACACCCAGAAAACCTCAACCCCAACAGAAAAAACATACCTGCATTTATTCTGAATTTCTTATCCACCATATGATATTAAATTCTGTAATGTTATGAAATAAACCATGTATAAAACTGCTTTCGTTTTTATGTCAATTCTTCAATGGACCCCAAAATGGGGCCATGTTCCATGTAATTAAAATAAACAGGGAACCGATTGAATGTATAACTATGGTATGTGACAAATAACGTTTCTGCTGTATATGTGTTATTTATCAAGTTTCTTGTATTTGCACAATATTTTTCCCTTACCAGTTTATTGAACATTAAGCTAATAAAACTTTAATCACAGGAAAAAAAGATTTGGAGGTAACTGAATCTTGCACCCGTTCAATCATTTAATAGAACTCCATTAACTAAATGAAAAACACAAAAAAAGAGTGGAAACATACTGGCCACAACAAATCATGGCCATCCAGATCAGCTCATTTTGAAACCCAAGAACATTTTGTTTTTAGGGCTGTGTTCAAGACAAAGGTTATCTGTAAACAAAAAGGATCAGGACACCAAAGGCAGTGCAGGCAGCTCATGTTCCCTCCTTAATCCCAACTACATGTGCAGGTGCATACATACAAAGACTTTGATATCAAAGTTACATTTTCACAATAATGGCATTTTTTAATTTCCCTGGAAAATTTTCTTAAGTAAAGTGTTACTTATTAAAATTAAGCATCTCCCACAGCTGCTTAAAAAATGCAGTCTATGAGGCACCTGAGGAAACATGAAACCTTAAACCTTTTAAAGCTTTAAAAACCCAAGTCCAGGGCTTTTACATTTCTTAAGCATGTTATAACTAATTCATTTTGATCACTGTTTCTTGGTGCCAGTTTTTCTGAGAAAATAATACGGGCTCATTGGCATTAGTGGAGTTTTCTTGTTATCAACAGCCAGCGTAACAAAAGTTACAGTTCAAAGTCAGAGACACTGAAATAAAAATATCTTGAAAAAAGCACATCTAGATAGATGTTAAACACAGCATCATCTTTCAGCTAAAATGTTTGGAAAATGTGCATACCCAGAGGTTTAAATTCAAATTAAAAAATAAAGTGGTCATGTAGCAACATGAATGTCTTTGAGGTTTGAAAGTCAAACCAGAAAACCTGTGAAAACCATGATGGAAACAATGTGCAAAGTCCACACAGTAACTTGGAGCCTTCAGACATCACCACTAAGTAATATACCACTGCAGCACAAGATTAGTAAACAAACCGGCTGTAATGAAACCGCTCCATTTAGTTCTTCTATTATCATCGCCTTTTCCAGTTTAAGTTCTGAAAAACGGAGATGAGGGCTGAAAAATAGACACTTTTAGTAACACAACCATGTACGGTAAATTTGGGTGGTGTCCAGATATGCCTGTGTTTATCATTGTCAGTAGCTCCCACTCTGTACAACAAAGGCATTCATCCTCTGTAAACATTATTCTGCATTCCCACATGCGCACCACCATTTGCCAATTGTGCTGAACTTTCTCATAGCTTCAGTTTTCCTCTCTCTGTCATTTATTTGTATATCTGTCTTTCTTCTCTTATCGTCAGTCTTTTGCAGCTCCTTATCTATATATTATGGCTCATACAAATACTTTTCAGCAACAAGGCTAAAATATAGTTATTGTCATAGTCAGACATATTAATGTTATAAAACCAAAGATTATTTTTCTAAATGCTTAGAAAAATAAAAGTCTCAGGAACCCCTGCAGATTTTATTTTTTTTCTCCAGCCGTGTGGAGTTTTTTTTGTTTTTTCTGTCCTCCCTGGCCATCGAACCTTACTTTTATTCTATGTTAATTAGTCTTCCCTAATTCTATTTTCTTATTTATTTTGTCGTTTTTCTCTTTCTTCATTATGTAAAGCACTTTGAGCTACATCATTTGTATGAAATTGTGCTATATAAATAAATGTTGTTGTTATTCTGTCTACTTGAATCTGTACCACAGTATGACTGCAACCATGAAACTTGGCTTCTAGGGGTTAAAGCTGATGTATTCCTGAGAAAGGAAATGAAGTGATGAAGACAAGAAGACTTCTTTTGAATGGAGTGGACATTATTTTTTGTGCACTTTTTCAATATGTTTGCAATCTTCAGATGCAAATCACCTGTAAGGAATATTTTTTTTCCTTCACAGTGGACATATTTGGTAAATTGTAAGGCATTTGTTTTTGTCTGGTGCCCTATAGGCCACCATTGAAATCTGCTGGGGAGATTTTTTTTTTATAATTTTTATACAAAATACTTCACTTAAGAACATAATATATGTGGCAAGTTCATTATTATGAGAAAATAACTTTAATTTCAGAAATATCAACTTATCAATTAAATCAAATGCATCTACACTGTCAAAACTGCTCTACAATTTCATCTGGCATCACATATTGTCAGAGCCTTGGTGGTTTCTGCAACCATCTTCATAACAATGTTGTTTTTTCTTGTTGATGCTCTTTTTCTTGTTGGTGTTCTTGTTCTCTTTTTTATGACAATTTCTTTCTTTCTTTCTTTCTTTCTTTCTTTCTTTCTTTCTTTCTTTCTTTCTTTCTTTCTTTCTTTCTTTCTGTCATCCTTGCTGCTTATGGATCCCTACTCAGGATAGCTTATTCTGTATTGTATTAAAGGGTTTGATAGGATATGTCACCCTAGATAAATGCCTCTGTCAAAGAAATGGTAAAACAATAATAAATAGTTTATTCCATTGTGTAGTACAAATAAACAGTTGGCTTGAGTCCTTGTGACATGGCATTAAGCCAAAAACATTTTAATGTTTCCAGGCCTTTCAAAGGATAGCCTAGCCTGGTGGCAGGAAGCCTAATCATGCTGAAAAATCCATTTTGCAAATGTGCACCCTGATATACCTTTTTAGCAATTACATTTATATATTTCATTGCATTCAAGCAGTATTCTACTTGTATCAAGAAAACAGAGTGTGCCAGGAAAACATGTTCTACACCATTGCTTACACCTGGATCAATACATTTTTCACCATATTCTAGACATTTCGTCTGCATGTATGAGAATGTGCTATAGCTTGTCATATTTGGTGATGTTTTCCAGTCTTTGGTGTAGTGGTGAAGCAGGGGATAAATTCTCAAGTGAAAGATTACAAAGCCTATCAGTCTTCTCATAATCACATATGGTCATGTGCTTTGAGTAGTGATAAAAAGAATTAGATTGTTGGTATAATCAGTTGAAGAAATGATATGTTAGAGGTGTTGCACTCATTATAAAATGTATCCTATAAACCCCCACAACCAGGAGCAGAATAGGACCCTGAAAGAGCCATTTTAATCATTAGACCAGGAAGCACCTGGAAAGTCCAAAGGAGATGCTGGAGAACATTGCTAGGGGTCAAGAGGTCTGGTCAGCTTAGCTTGTTGATAAACATTTAATGATGTAAAAAAAAACATGTGCTACAAAAACAGAGTTTGCACCATGACAACACCAAAACATGCTACTGTTGTTGACACCTTGTAGAGTAAATCCATGGACTCCTGAGAATTTTGTCACATTGTGATCCTCTCATTAGGATTTTAGGTTGTTCTTTTTGAGTTCTAAAATGTCCATTGTTTGTGCTCCTTAACCCACAGGAATTGAGCCTTTCTGTTTTCTGCTGACAGAAATAAGCCTGACTTGTTCCTTTTTTTGCAAAATCTTATCCATGATTAGGAAAAAGAATTGGGCATTCTGATATACTTCTTGTGCTCGGCACAGTTGATATCAGCCTCTTTCATCAAAGATCTTTTTCTATTTACTTTTTCACACACCCACTTAACAATTGTACATACACAATCTTTTGATATACATCTGTCTGCTTTGAATAACATTATTTTGTTGATCATTCAGTTATGTTGGTTGTAATAATGTGGTCACAATAGTCCCCTTGCTGCCATAAGATACTAGTTAAAATCTAAACTATAACAGCATGACAGCACAAAATCGGAGAAAAAATGATGACCCTGATGTGAGAAGCAAAAGATTGAATTCACAAGGCTTTGTGAACGGCTTTCAAAATCTTATTACAGAAAGGTCAGTAGGTTTACCATAGGTCAAATGTCACTTTTGAAAACTGCATGCCATTCAGTCAATGAGGTTTCTGAATAATTCCCTGTAGGATGTTATTCCACATCTGTCTGATGTTTCTGGTCAGATCAGCTATATCGTTGTCTGGGTGAGGAGTAGACTCCATACATCTTTCTGTTCTTTCACTACAAGGTGAGGTGCAGAGGAATGATAGAGAGGATGGACCACGAAATTAAGTGTGAGACCAAACACAGAGCATGGGTTAAAACCAGAAAAAACAGTCTATCTTTATCAGACCCAAAAATCAAATAGCAAATCAAAAATTAAAGCCAGGAAAACAGGCGTTTAGAATATATGCCAAAAATTGCCACCAAAGAAATGTTCAAGACTTCCAGAATGTACCAGTATTCACAAACAAGAACAAAAATGTAAGGCATGCATAAACAGTGTTGTGTCTATGACATCAAGTGATGTGACTTTTGGGGGCATAACCTATGTGACAGATTTAAGGGTCCCCGTGACCCCTCAGATCACACGCCAGACACCAGGTAAAAGTCCAAATATTATATTTATTAGGACAAAACGTGCACAAAGCACCCTCTTCTCCACAATATTCAAATAAACACAATAAACAATTAATCAATAATCCTCCTCACTCCCAGACGCTTAGCCACCCTGCCTCCCAACTCAGCTCGTCCGTCTGGGATTTCCCAGAGTCCTTTATAGTCCGTGACCCGGAAGTGCTTCTGAACCCTCAATCCATGTGACTTCTTAGCACTTCCGGGTCAGACCAAAAACTCTTCTTTTTCATCCCGGAAGCATGTCATTCCTTCTGTCCATGTGACTGGGACGTACTTCCGGGGTGTAGGGAAAATAGTCACTGCTCTTCCCTGCTGTGCCTTCAAGCGGCGCCCGGGGTATCCAGCAGGGTTGTAAAGGAAAACTCCAATGTCCATAATTCCCTGCTGGCATTCAGGGCACCTCCATGCTGCAGGGAGGGCTCCACCTGGCGGCCTGAGGGTATTGGCCAGAATGAACGGCCAGCCATATCTCACACCTAGTAATGGAGACATCCTTTGCTATAGGGCTGTAACACGGTGGTACAAAGTAGCATTTTGAAATAACAATAATTAAACAACAAGTCTGTAAAGAAAGTAGAAAAAAATAAACTGACACCAAATTAAGCAGCTTTTAGAACCTTAGGAAAAATTAAAAATTCCAAAAGAGAAGTTCCTGTAGATTAGGAAAAATGTAACAACATCATAACACTTTCAAGAACATCCTATACGTGTTCAGAAGGATTCAGACAGGGGACCTGGCAGACCACTCAGTACTTAAGATGTTCAGTAAAGTTAACATACTGTGTGGCCATGCATTATCATGCTAACCCTATAGACATAATGTTGAGCAATCGTGGTTAACTCAGCAACCAAAATCTGGGATCTGATGTCACATGTCAACAGATGACCAACTAATTTGATCCTATTTGCACATTTGTGTCCTCATACAATAACTATTTCAATAAAATACGTACAAAAGGGAAAAATGAAGGTGTGAGAAATATTTGTCTCTTTTCGGCTACAAAACATTTGGATGCTGCTCCCAGGAAAAGAAAATCAGCAATTCTGGAAAAAAGCAGATGTGGCAGAATCAGAACACTGGCAAGCCATTGAATTAATTTACATGTCTCATTAAGAACAATAAATGGATTGTAATTTAGAAATTGGTTGGAGTGAAAATGGTGGAAATGAGCTTAAGTGTAAGCTACTCATCTGTTAGCTTACTTTAAATGTCATTATTATTTGGTTGCTGGTTAAGTGAAAAAGAAACAAAGAAGAAATATGTATAATGTTAAAAAGCACATTCAATAAAAATAACAGCAGTAATCGGTTAGCAATAAAGAAACTGGCTAGAAGAAAAACCTGCAGATACTACAGCTCTCTAGGATCTGGGTTTTGCACCCCTGTGCTATAGTTTCCCAACCCCTACATATACTTTTCAATAATTGTTTCTAAAAAGAGTTCTTTCCCCAAATGCCACATTGATCTTTCACTTTCTTTCAAACAAAAATCAGACACATTAATTGAAGTTGAATTTATATCACTGCTAATCTATGAAGTCTGTCTCAATACCAGACGAGTCATTATTACTTTTGCTAAAGCAGTGGAATCAGACACCAAATTGGAACTAGGGCGTGCAGGTTATTAACATATAGGTGGTGTCTAGTTGTTTTGTAGTATGCTGTATGTCAGTTCTGCATTTAAATTGAACTGTAATTGATGTGGCTTCACTAATTCTGAGGAGTGGCAGTAGGAAAGACTGCCAAGTAGCTATGAACTCAGCGTATCAGAATGTGTAGGTGGAGAGGTGTAGAAAAAGAAAGCATTCGAGGAATCTGTTACTCCTTTCATTTTCCATCAAACAGGTAATTTTCTAAGATGTTAAAAGCATCCTGGTAATAATAAAAGTTAAACACCCACATCCGGTTCTCCAATGCTTGTTACACAGGTGTTTCCCTGGCTCATAAGAGTAGAGAGTGTTTGTCATGGTACTGTAGCATTTTAAGTGTTGTCATCTGTTCATATCCTCAGAGAAACGTGCTGGATGGAAAAGGAAATTGACAAGGTAGCTCTGAAAGTGGCATCTTCAAGATCAACAGTTTACAGATACAGTATACGTACACTACTGTCCATTGGCGATAGCACATGGTCCATTACTCGGAAATGTTGATAATAATGTTCCTTTAAATTATCTATCTATCTATCTATCTATCTATCTATCTATCTATCTATCTATCTATCTATCTATCTATCTATCTATCTATCTATCTATCTATCTATCTATTCTTCTTAGAGAGCGAATAACATGAATGCTGTCATGGAGACCTCTGAAATGCAGGCGGCCACTACAGAGAGCTTTTGCCTTTTTTTGACTCATGAGGGCCTGAACCTAAAATGATTTGTGTCTTGGTCTGTGCAGTAAGACAAGGGATTGTACTGAGAGAAGTAAGTGGTTCTAATAGATATGTAAGTCTCTGTACTTAAGCACAGGAGAACAGTAGTCTTCCAGCTTTCATGCAACAGCAAAATGACTGGCATGGGGTAAGTAGAGAAAAAGAATTACGTCGTAAGTAATTTATATAAAAAATAATTTGTACTGTATATATAATCAAACACTTTACACAATAATTATACAGTAGGATGGAAAGGAAAAACCTATTGCATATATGATGTACAGTATATGCCAAGGAATCCTTTTATACCTGGAGTTCTAGTCGATTTTAGGTATTATTTAAGTTAGCTTTTGAATTGTGTATTTGACACAAATGTTCACATTGTTTAGTAAGAATCTTGTTTTACAAAATATTAGAAGTGATCTTTTATATTAACCTTCATAAATTCTCTTCTGTAAATGCTAGGATTACTTCTCGCCATGTAGTGAACCGAACTGGGAGATGGCACAACATGGCAGTCTTTAAACAATTTATGACCCTGAATTGCAATACCAGCCATGTCACCAGTTACACAAGATGGAGCCCTCATTTTAGAACCACTGTTTCTCCAGATGGGTTTATGATTTCCCATATTCTGAGTGCCCATTCATGCTTTTTCTTTTATGTCTAAGCCATTTAGTTAATTTTATTTTTTTACTGGTTGGCAGCATCATAATGGCATCAATATAATGACCTTGAGTTTGCAATGAACTTACATGTTTTAGACTTTCCTAAACACTAGTATGATGTCTGTTTGTGTGTGTGTTCATCTATCTTTCTCAGTATGTTTGTGTGTACATCTGTATCACTTATAATCACTGAATGGATCATCTAGTCACAAACAAATATGGCATTCTTGCTGCAGTACTGAAATGACAGAATCCTATTAATTCTAAGCAAAATTGGTTCACTGGAACTTTGTCTTACTGAACAAAATTTACATTTTTTAAAAGGATACGGTAAACTCAGGATCAGACACAAAGTACAAAGGAAAGGAAGAAAACAAGTACCTATGCCCCAGAGTGAATATTACCTAACCTTTGAGATGCCTAATGCACACCCACAACATACCCAAAACAAACCATCCTTTACACCTCTCATATATCTTTCACCAACTCTGTCATTTCTACTTTCCAGTAGCTGAACTCTTGCCAATACTTGTCCACCTAACTTGAGACTTAAAAGCTCTGGAAGACTGGAAGAACCTGTTAAACTACAGCCTATTACTTCTTCAGTGGACCTCTGGTTCCACTAGAAATTACTTCTAGTTACCATTCAGTCCTGGAATACCAGGTTACAGCTCCACCCAGCAATTCATGTTATCAGATCCACTGCCCATACTATCATGATTTTGTGTGTGAACAGTTTTTTTATGTGGTTATCTTTAGCTCTTTCTCAATCTTGAAGCCCCATTATGGTTTTGTTGTGGCAAATAATCTGGTGATTATTTGTAATCTGGACTTTGTGTTCATTTGCTAAAAATAATTTGGTTTTGTTTTCATTGCCATTTTATTTCTGTCATCAGGATGCAGAAATGGTTTAAGGTTTAAGGTTTCTTTATTTAGTCAAGTTTACACAAGAAAACATGAAATTTGCCTTCTCAGTTGCATCTAATAACAGACAGAATGAAATAAAACAGACAAATGGAAACAAGACAGGTTAAGGTAAGACAGTTAGATAATACATATTTACACCAAAAAAAAAGTTTACAGGATATATATCAAAACCTTAATCATTATCTCCGATATTTCTTATTGAAAAGTCGTATGGCACTAGGAAGAAAGGAGTTTCTGGAGCAATTTGTTTGGGTTTTCAAAGCGACTATCCTTCCTGATTTACTGAACTTTAGTTCTACATGTAATGGATGACTGTCATCAGTTGAGATGATTTCCAGTTTCTTTAGCATTGCCCTCTGACACACACTAGTCAAATCATCTACATCAGCCCCAATAACTTTAGCTGCATACTTCGTAATCTGCTGGAGGTTTTTTGAGATTTGGTTTGTCAGACTATTAAACCAGGCAATGAAACTGAAAGTGATCACAGACTGGATCATACTGTGATAGAAGGACAACATGAGGTCCTTGTCTACTTTAAATAGTTTTGAGTTTATGGAGGAGAAATAAGCGCTGGTTGCATTTAGAAAATAATTTTTTTGTATTTGTATTCCAGTTAAGATTGTTATCTAGGTAAGTTCCTAAGTAATTATATTCAGTCACTATTTCTACCTCCTCTCCCACAGCCTGGTCCCAGAGGTTGTGCAATTAATATAATCAGACTGATCCTATAAAGAACAGCATGTTACATGCATCAACATCTGAGTTTTCAGATAACTAAACAAAAACAAACATCAATAAATATCTTTTACTGAGTTGCCGGTCATGATCATGAATCACTTTTTTCGGTCACCAAAGGTCTAATTGTTCAAATTACAAATTTACCACAACCTCTACAAAGTATAATAATAACCTCTTCCCTTTCTTGGCAAAAATCAATCATTTCTTGTCCTTCATTTGCAGGTAAGCCCATGAAGAGCCTGAAAGGGTCAAATTGTAGGTAACAGGTCTCACCCAGTGATTGTGGGAAACTGCTTGATATCCATAATGGCATTCTGAGCCAAAAATGTTTGCTGAACTTCCCCCAGCACTGAAGGTTTATATTGTTGTTAACTGTGGGTAGAGTAACATCTTTGTACCTCTTGTGACAGCCTCACACTGCGCCCTGTTATAAATGACATCACATTGCTCCCAGGTTTAGCTCCATCACCCCTGGAACATTTGTTATTTTACTAGGTTAGCTGGTCTGTGGGCCTTTCTACATCTATTGTACTGCTACAGCTTGAGCCCTAATGCATTTTTTTTCTGCAGAGTAAATATTTGTTCAATGACGCCTGTGTAATCTTCCATACTTTATGACTGACTTGAGACACATTTCATAGCGGGAAAGCTTCTTAACTGTAACATGTACTTAAGTGGCAGACACACTTGGTTTCATAGTTGGCTGTTCTTTCTGGAGCTTGGAAAAAGAGGCCTGAGGGCTAAAAAGCCAAATATGTGGAGGAGGGGAATCGAAGATGAAAGATTCCAAGGAAACATCTAATAATGGCATTCAGTGTGCACTGATTATAATGTGATGGCCAGCAGCACCTGGTGTGACTACAGACATGCTAGCGGGGTCCACCACTAACTTTCTAATCACAGAGGAAGCCAACACTGTCAGGATAAATAGGTCTTGCTAGTGTTTTTGTCAGGGTTGAGCGTTGGTAATGCAGATGGTTGTGAAGAGGTCTTTGAATCAGTATTCACATCTTCATGCCAGTTTTGTTGTTATTAGCATCTCATCCTCTAAAGAAATTGCATACATAACATGTTATAGTGCCCAACATAACTTAACAAAACAAATCCCAGTAAAGGTATTTTGTAAAAGCAGCACAAGACAACTGAAATATTTTTAAATGAGACCAAACAATTGTACTTATGGAAAGCCTGGGAAAGTTTTGGACTGGATGGCATGTTGATGCAGTGGTTGAGGCGGCAGCTTCATAGATCCAGTGTCCTTAATGTAAATACTTCGCACAACTGGGATCTCTATGGAGTTTGCCCATTTTAATTGTGCGTTGGTTGTTTTGCGGGTTCTCCAGTTTTCCTTCCATCCAAAGATTCATGTATTAAATTAATTTGATGCTCTGATTTGGCCCGTTTATATAGATCCTGTGAAGGTTTTCCACTACATCCAGGGTTAGTATTTGCCCTATAATTGATGCTACTGGGATTGGATACATCCTTTAATTGTATAGAAGAATACTCAAGCTTATTAAAACAACCTTGGTTCTATAATAACAGAATTAAATTTTAATGAAATTACACTTGCAAAACACTTGTTTTACCTAATAATGACAATAATGACTGCATGTATACTGATGTAGCCCTTATGCTTATTGCATATGTCATATTAACATTGTACAGTGTCTAGGATGCAGTGGTTTCTTCATGTTAAACCCCCCTCAGGGCTATCATAGCCTTTATTTCAAAGGTATGTAACACACACCCATTGTGACATATTTCTCTAAGCCGTAACAAAAACATTTCCATTTAGTTTTGTTTTGGTAGTGGGAATTTTCCAAAACAACCACCAAAGGTATTATAGTCAAATCCCTCTAACACGAATTTAAAGAAAATGTTAATAGAAGCGTGAGCAAAATAGGTTCAGAATTTATGGAAAAGGTTACATTATTATTAGTATTATTATTCATGTCTGTATTTGAAATTCATAGTTATGTTTCTGCTGGCATTATTTTTAGAGTCTCATGAAGGGCACCAAGGACTGTTTCAATTTGTTAACGAGTCTCATGATAGCTGTATGTGGTATGCAGCAAAAGCTCCAGTGTATATATATATATATAAAGTAACACTCAATACCCCAGAATAACAAAGCAAAAATGGGATTTTATCATTTTTGCAGATTTATTAAAAATAAAAAACTGATACACAATATGCGAATAGGACCGATGAGCTTTGTTCGGCTGAATGGCATGTGCTCATCAGGATTTTCATAATGTTCAAATGTTTAACAATGAAATGGTAATTATTGCCTAGTAATTCAGTGAATTTTTGAGGTAGTACATAGACATTTTAAAAGTTTGACGAGGAAGTGATTTTAATAGTGCAGTGTAGGTTAGGCTGACAATAAGATAAAAGCTTCCAAGAAGCTGGTGACATTTTGAACATTATTGGAATAAACCAGTTTAGAAGTGTGTGAGTGAATTTTAAGGGAACATTGTAGAAGTCGTGTTTTTATAATGCGCCTAAAATGAGTTTTCACAAGAGAAATGATGGTAAAACTTGAGCGCAAAGTCTAACTGTTGCATACCTATTGGTTCCTGACTGCTACATAACAAGACCTTAACAAAGATATTGCTAGGTCATCCATTAGTCACTTATTTTATGTAACACAAACAAAGCCTTTGTTAAGATCCTGTTGCATAGCAGTAAGTGAGTAACAAATGACTTAAGTTATTTTCTTAGAAACCAAGAGAGTGAGTGCCCAAAGACAGAACAGAATACAAGACCAAGGAGCGGTAGTAATAAAGGAAACCGAAAAATCATAATCATTAAACAGGCAGGGGTTTGAAAGCTGGAAAAAGAAAGAAGAATTGAACTGCCAAAACAAGAACTGTTAACCAAAAATCTAAGTCAAAAGTCCTGATGCCAACGTGTTTTGTTTTCCCCTAATTGTCAATATAAATAGTTTTTTTTCAGTGAAAAGAATACAAAGCCTGAACCGTGAGTAATGGGTACTGCAGTCATGTCACATGACTTTGTCATCACATGTGTGATAGAAATCAAAAAACGTATTCTCTACCCAGACAAGTTTGATAAAACATTTTTGAGTCAGTAATCAGGCAAGTGTAAAGTTGTTCATCTGCATCATTTTTTACTCATGGAGCACCATGCTGTAGAGGGAGCATCCATCACAGCAGTCTGTTACAGAATGATCAATAAACAAAGGGTAGAGGTCCATTTTATAAATAATTGAATTAACATACGGTGTAAATCAATGCATACATTTTACTATGGTTGGTTTGTTGGTGTACACATCAGATAACTTAGAAAACAAGTCTATTTTTATTATATTCTTGTTCTCTTTATATCTTTAGGTTTAGCTGTTATTCTTGAAATTTCTGTGTATGTGACAACTGTGCAATTGTTGTTTACAAGACATCTACTGATTTCTGAATACATTCTGTATATGACATCAGCCTTCCTCTGGTACATACTTGTCGTTTGTGTACTTAAGTATTTCAGTAGTTCTTTTTCATGACATTTCTTAAAACAAATGCTTATATATGTCTGTGTGCACTGGAAACCAAAATACTTCTGTTACCTCTGAATGATTTTCTCACACATGACCAGTAAAAGACATATCAGTGGTAAATAATATGACCGCATCCATGCATGAATCAAGACAAAATGGTGGTGTGATGATATCACCATCCGAACAATAAAAATAAACAAATAAACAATTGGAGCCCAATATATGTAAATTCTGACATCTGCAAGTAAAGTATTTCTTAAAGTTTTGTCACACAGCATAACTGTCCAAAACATTATAGTTTAGATTCATCATAGAATTATTTTATGCTTATTTTGCATTTTTTTAGTTCATGTTCTTAAACTAAACTAAAACACACTGAATTTATTTCAGCACTTTAAACATTCTTTGGAGTTGTTTTTTAAGACATTCATTACTTTTTAAGTCTTTTACGAGTCATTGGGCAGATAGCTGCTCAAGAGGCACGGGCTTGTGACATCGACTGTGTAACCATATTAAGGTACTGGTGATTTCCAGATCATCCAAGATTGTATTGAAATAGAAGCAAAAGTGTTTTATTAGGTGTGTTGTTTCATAGGAAATTCTAGTTAAAGGAACTTTGCAATAGTTAATTTTAACAACAATTTTTGGGTTATGATTTTGGTTTGGACGAAAAATGGGATGTATTTTTGACTATTGAAACAGGCTTGTTTCTTGGTTATGCTTCATCTTCTGTTCTCTCTTCGTATAACAAACTGCCTTTCTCCAGGATAAGCAGATTAGTCCTTACATAAGCAACTGTACTAAAGTTTTGGATAAGGAAAACAGTGCAGAAGATATTTTAGAGAAATCTGGAGTCATTAATGTTTTTAAATGATCCAGATACTGCATGCAGAGTGTTGCTTAAGAATAATGCACTATCATTTGTAATAAAGTAAGTTTATATGGATATTTGGTTAACTAATATTTTCCTCAATATCTCATCCAAGTATTTTTACAAGCTCTTCTTGTTTCTATTACAGTAAGTATACTTTAGGCAACTAAATTTCTATTGGCCAGATGTTTTTGCTCTTTGAAAGCCATCACTGGAGCAGGTGAGTCAAGAAACTAAATTGAGAAGCATGTTCCTTATAAAGATAAAAGTTTACATGATACAAAGCAGAGCCGTGAGGGCTTTGAGTTGTCCTAAGGAAATATAAGGACAATACCCATGTGAAATCCATGTCTGTAAACATCACAGTTGCAACACTTTTTGGCATTTCATGTTGAGCTGTAGTGAATAGTCCTTTAAATATGATATGACATACTCTGGGGTCAACTGCCGAACTCACTAATCATTTAATAAGCTCTGTAGCTAGTATGCGTAAATGTCCTGCAAATGGAACCTCCAGATCGGAATTTTATAATACATTGAAAGAAAACACAAGTACATATCAGCAGAAGAAAAATGTAGGCACATGTGGAACCAGTGTGCCTCAACCTATTCAATGGCCTTACTGATCCACATACAGCATATGCATCTTATGATTATTTCTTTTGGAACAGATGCGTATTAGACTTTACTTCAAACAAATAAATCAAATTAGAAATGAGGGGAGGTGTGTGGATTCAGATGTCTGGAATGTGTTGCTTAAACACATCGGAAGACATGTTCGCTGGAATAGACCTAGCAACGGTAAATATTATTCCATATGTATGTGCAAGACACGTTTTACATTTTCTTTGCATATGAGAAAGGCATTTCAACTTCCTGTTCCAAGCCAAATCCAATCAGGAGTTGCAATTGGTGTTGTTAATTCCATGAGAAAGCCAAGGATCCATATTTCTTTTTATTGAAAGAGAATATTTGGAAATTCCAGCACAATGTACCTCTCCAAAGGCTCACTTCCAATCAGTGAGAGAGAGATTATTTTTCCAAAAAAGGTAATTTCCAGAAGTCTTAAACACACCACTTAGACATTTTACAAAAATATGGAAAATATTCTCACAATATAGAAAGGGAGATTACATTTCAGGTTGACTTTCTCCTATGAATTTCTAATGCACCAAAATTGTTTCCTTGTTTAAAATGTGAAACAAATACAGTATGTGCAAAGTTTCCTTTGATATCTTTTATTCTGCCAAATCTGTGTAACTGCACTTTAAAACACATTGCCTCCCTGACAGAGTGGGTCACCTGTGTGCTTTTCCAGGACTTCTTACCTGTCAATCTCATTCTATTACTCAAGTCTTAACTATAACTTATGGTAATGGGGTACATCTCTTTGCCAAAGATAAGGGCAGACTATATGTATCACTCTTCAGTAAGATGGATTTAAAGTCAATGGTCTCCTCCCTGCCATTGAGAGCAAGTAGTCATAGGAACATAGGAAGTCTGAAAAATGAGAGCAGACTATTGAGTCCTGCATGCTTGTTTGGTTGGCTAGTATCCAATTTGTCCAAGTTTCCACTTCAACTGGATAAATCAGTAGTTTGGCCAAGATTCCTACAGATGCTTTGCACGAAGAAATGGTTTCTGGCTTCTGTCTTGGATACAGTTTCCCTAATTTCGAAAGGTATCCTTGAATATATGATTTGCGTCATAATGTAAAGAGTTATGCTGTAACTGTATCAATGTCCTACAGAATTTTTAAAACCTGGATTTGGTTCTCATGTGGCCTTGTTTATTCAAGTCTAAAGAGGTCTAATTCCCTTTACCGGTCAAAGGAGGACATTCACTTACGATATGCTGTTGTTACATCACTAAACATCTTAGACCTTTTCCCTTTGGATTCTCTTTGGATTATATTATATAAAAATAATAATATTATATGAATAGTAAATCAAAGATAACTTGACAAAGTGCATTAAAAACATTAGAACGATTGTGATGAGAACAGGACATTCAGTCCAACAAGCTTGTCCATCCTTTTCAACTAAGTGGTCCAAGATAATATCAAGTTGAGAATGAAAAGTCTCATATGTCCTACTCTGCACTGCACCACTTGGTAAATTATTTCATGTGTCTGTGGTTCTTTGTGTGAACAAAAATTTTCTAATATTTGTGCAAAGTTTGCTTTAGCATATTTCTAACCTTATCCATGTGATCCTGTTAAAGAACTCATTTAAACTAACAGCTGGGACCCACTGTACAAATTCCTTTCATGATTTGTTTCACTTCAATCTTGTCACCTCTCAGTCTGAAAAGGGTAAACTTATGCAGTCTGTCCTCATAGCTCACAACTCTTAGTCCTGGAATCAGCCTTTCTCTAGCACTGCTATGTCTTTTTTGTAATAATTAATTCGAATCAACAGATAGGTGTAAACAATTAAAGAAAGAAGGAACGTAAAGAATTTGGATGTTAAGAGGTGGCTGTTCAATGTCTGTCACCCATTTTATTTATTTTTATTTATTCATGAAAACAAAATGTGTCTTAAATAATACATTCTTATTTATAAGGGAGCCCTAACTAAGACAACCCACACAAAAATAAGAACAAAATGAGTAAAATGAAATAAAGTCGAATTTAAATAGTTTACTTGGTGGTTACACTGCTGTGTAGAGCTGTTTTGAATTCTAGCACAGTTTTGCGTCAATACCATGTCAGCACAGTTTATCCAGACTCTCTGGATTCCTTCTCATATCCCAGAGATGAGCAGTGATGTCCTGACTGAAACTGTTTGAGAAAGAGAGAGAGAGAGATAGAGAGTGTTTCTGTGTGTGTGTGTGTGTGTGTGTGTGTGTGTGTGTGTGTGTGTGTGTTAAGAGATGGGCAGGCCTTCCACACAGTTCTGATTTTTGATGTTGCCAGGATAACCTTCAGCTCCATGCAGTGGAATAACAGTTTCAAAAAATGGATGGGTGGATAGATAAAAATAACATACTGTATAAATAAATGATAAATTTGCAAAGTGAACCATTAGGAGTACAGTAAGTCAAATAATCAGTACACAGTGCAATATATGCTTAAATGTTTAATGGTTTCATAAATAATTTAAAGCAATGAGATGCTAAATTTTAGCCATGGTTTATATAGCATTTTGTTTCCAATTGGCAGACTGGCTAAAATGAATTTTTATGAACATGAATGAAAGATGGTGATCAGTAAACAAAAATGATCACTCAAACTTTATATTTAAAAAAATCTGAGAGCTTATCAATTAAAGCAGAAAAAAATGCTAATATATTCATTAATAGGACAAGCCTGCTTAATCATCTAGGAGGAAATTATGATTTACCCACTAGGAATAAGATGCAGTGAACAGATAAAACAAACAGAACACAAGTTATACAGTAGAAGAGTCATTCTTTGTAAAGGTGTCATTGCAGTCAAGGGTGCGCAAAAAGTGGCAACAATGGATGTCTTTCATCCAGTAAAGCAGAACATGATTTATTTAGAGAACAAAATGCAGTTTAATTTTGAACACAAGCCAATAAATATACTATAGTTCTTGATATTAATTTTATTATCTAGGCATAAAGCAAGTTTTTATTTTTTTTCAATATTATCTATTTGAGATAACCTGCTAAATTATTACGCTAGTAATTACAATTCACACCATTTCTAAGAGTGATTTAGAGAAGCATATCACTTGGGTCTTCTTGTAGTTCAGTATGATGTGATTGAATTTTATAGGTCTTTTATATTTTGTCTTTTGCATAAAAGTGTTAGCAGTTCAAGTAATATTAATATCAATGGACAAAACAAAATAGTACCGGACAAGGATCCCTGAGGGAATGCATAAGAAATTATCATGAGTGAGAATTTGAAGCCGTCACTGTTAACAACCTGCTAACTATAAATGAACAATTATATGCATGAAAATCTTTTATAAAAAGGATAAATGTGACAGCACTGTGTTTCTCTTATCAAAACTCTGAATATTGTTTAATACCAATGAAGTGGAGTGGCACAATGGTAATGCTTCTGCTTCACAGTAAGGAGACCAGGGTTTGCATCTTAGATCATCCCTGCATGGAGTTTGCATGTTCTCTCTGTATCTGCATTGGTGCTCCAGTTTCCTCCCACAGTCCAAAGGCATGCAGGTTAGGTAAATCAGTGTGTGGTTGGGTTTTATGTGTATGTGTGTGTCTACACTGTGATGGACTGGCACCCTGTCCAGGGTTTGTTTGTGTTTTGCACCCTATGCTAGCAGGGATAGGCTCCAGCAGACTGCTGCAACCCTGTTCAGGACTAGTAGTGGTAGTTACCATACTGTCTATAAATTACAGGAGAGTAAAAAATGACATTCTTTTATAAAAATTAAACTGAGAGTTTACATAAAAGTCCATAGACTTTGCTGTAGTGCTGTCATTGTTAAGGACAAAGAAAACTCTGTCTTTTAAGCAATCCTCCAAGCCTTAGACTCTGGTAGATTAATAACCCTTACATTTTTCTGTAGCAGTAACATATTAAATGTTAAAATAAACTAAAGTGGTGGGAATAGAAAAATAAATTGCACAGCTGTGGTGGCAAAGATTTTTAGTACCTTTTCAAATAAATACAATGAAGAAATCGAGTGATGATTATAGAGATTATGGTGAGCTTTTTGGACTGTGGTGAGTGATGTCTCAGTGAGGGAGACATTTTATTTGCAATTTCACTTGGTGGTTGATGGGTGCCTTTGAGGTGACACTCCTCTGGTCTGAGTCTGACTTCAATGCGACCTCTGGTACTGACAGGGCTGGCTATGAGGACTATGTTGATCCCAATGAGTCTGGCGACCATGGTGAAAGTGGCTCTATGTTCCTTGACTCTGCAAAAGGTCAGGAGCTGCGGATCGCTGGATTCTAGTTCCAGTGCCTTGAGCCACATCGTTGGACTTAGCACTCCAATAATGGTGGTGCAGCAAAGGAGATCGATCACATCCTCGTGGGCAGATGCTGGAGGCTCCTACAGACCTACAGGGTCTACAGAAGTGCCCAGTTGTGAATGCTGACAACAGACTTGTTGCTACTCTGAAGATCCAGCTTAGGTCCAGTAGGCTACCACATATGAGGAGAATGGGTCGGACCTGGCCAGACTCCAAGATCAGGCTGTTTCAAATGAGTTTGCAGACAGTTTGTGTGAGGAGCTTGCAGACTTGGGTGCGACTGCTGATCCTAAAATGATGTGGGAGACCTTCCGTGACAAGACCCTGAAGGTTGCTAAGGGTTGTGTTGGTGTTGGTGGTGTTCCCAGAAGGAGGTGTTTCATCTCACAGGGCACCCAGGATATCATCAAGAGGAGTTGCAGTACACGGCTTGATGGCAACTCCAGTCTGTACCTGGAACTGAGAAGCACGGCTGCAAGAGCTGTGAGGGCAGATAAGGAGATGTTTGTTAGAGGAATCTCTGAGCAGATGACACATCAACTATGTCAGGGGTGTCCAACTCTGGTCCTGGATGGCCAAGCAGCTGCAAGTTTTCATTCTAACCATCTTCATAATTATTGACCAGTTGCTCACCTGAAGATGGTCTGTTTCACAGGATCCTTATTGTTGAGGACCCGAGCAGCTGGACCAGGCCAAGGGGATGTCCACATAATACCTGGCTGCAGCAGGTAGGTGTGGACTGCGTGTCTGCCTGGGAGGTTGCCACACAGGATCCTGAGCTATTTCGTTGTGTGGTGGGTGTGACAATGCTCTGTACCAAAGCATGCTCCCCAACCTGACCTGACCTGATCTGTACACTTGAGGCTTTTAAAGTTAGCATAAGTGTGGAAGTGCCTTCGAAAGGTTAGGTTCACATTTTTCTGATGCTGTCAGAGGCTGACAAACACATGTCCCAATTTAAGTTTCTCTGAACACAATTACTGAATCACTCAACTCACTAGGTAGTCCCAGCATCCCTTAAAAACTTCTAAATGTGATCCCTTTAAAGTTTGAAGGTGCAGAAACACAGCCCCGGAGTGTGGTTTGAGGGGTTCCGCTAAAATAATTTTCATAATGCCTTGGAAAATTGCAAATGCATAAATTACTCCTCAGAATATTTGTCTTTCCATAAGGCTGAGATTGTGCTGTCTGAGATTTCCTAATTTTAAGCCCATTGTGATAGGTTTGTGCTACACTCACTGCATGTCTGTGACCCTCCAGGACTCAAGCTTACAAATTTCTGCTAACCATCCCACCCAAGAACTGGAAAAACAAGCAATGCTGCCTACTAAAATAAAAGAACATTCCTTCCAACCTAGGAAGCTTCTATTGTTTGTCACTGTTGACGGGTGGTGATGTCACTGCATTGCTTTCACAACATGTTCACTTTAGTAGCTTGATTGTAAGACAAAAGAATGGAAGAGCTGTTATTATTGTTCTGCTGTCTCCACTTACCATTGAATAACATTTAGAAGCCGCAAGCAAAGCCATACCATGAACAACAACATTTTACAGATGCATATGATTCCTTGAAATCAGACTCTGTGACAAATAAGGATGTTTATATCGGTTAGCTGCTAACAACTATAGTATAATGTAAGAACATAATAAATATGACAAATACATAACAAAAATATGACACATACAATGAACTTTGTTTAATTTGGATATATTGTCAATTCCTAGGGAACTAATTAATCCAAATAATGTTGCATGGAGGTTTCGGCATTCTCAAGATGCAGTTTTCAACCTCATTCCATTAGGACAATGTCCTTGATATTCTTAATTGTTTAAGGGTGGTGGGTCTTGTTTGCCACATTGGTCTTTAGAATTCAGTTTCTTTGAGATAACTGTTATAAGGAAAACTGTCAGGCATAGAGTAGGCTACAAATATTTACCATAAAGATTACATTAGAAAAACTGAGAAACTGGACAGGAAAATGACCCATTTCTTGAACCATATCTGGGAGACATGCTCACAAGAGACTGCCTGGTGTCTGGATGACAATGCCTAGTCAAGCCTTTCCTGTTATCTTGGACCCGGGAGTACTTCTGGTGCTGGGGAATAGCTCAATGGAAGTACTTCTAAGTCAATCTGAAGTTCCTGAGAGTAGGGATCACATATCTCTGCAGCACCCCAGGTGGCATCCACAGGACACGACATGGCTGCTCTATCCTGCCTGTACCAATCTTTTGCTGCTTCTCTCATCTTATATGAGCAGTGCCTTCAACTATCACCCATTTCATGACATTCGAATGTCTTGTCCTGCACGTTTGGAAGCAGAAATAAAAACCATGCTTGACCCCCTGTTTTGTGGATTTTGACTCTCCTGTTATATTCTGCGGGCTCATCAGGGCAGGGACAACAGGACCATGTAGCCCTAGGGGTTCTTTCTCTTGAATGTTATTTGAACATGACATTTAGCATGATTCCCCCTCTTCATTTTATAGTGCTGGAATAGCGAATTTCCCATTGGGATTAATAAAGTATCTATCTATCTATCTATCTATCTATCTATCTATCTATCTATCTATCTATCTATCTATCTATCTAGCCTGGGATAACCTATGAGTAGAAGACGGACTCCTGACTCTCTGTACCCCTTGCTCCTCTTGTTTAGAGTCTACATCTACAAATGTTTCAGGAGTCTGAGTAATTTAGAGACTAACACTAATATACTGGCCCTTTTTATTCTAAATTCTCTTTTTTCTTACCCGACTTGGGTACCTCAGTCTGAACTATTATTTCTCTGACTGATGTCCCAAGTAACAGGAGATCAACCATCATACATTTATCAGTTTTCTGAATTGCAGCTACTCGATTCTGCTCACGTAACTCTGGGACCTCAGTAGTCTATGTAACTGTGTCTACCAGAGGTACAGACGCAGATGCATCTCCAGCTAGATCTGTTGAAACAAATGCTACTGGGTTCCCTTCACATTTGTCCAGGACTACTTTGCACTGTGTTTCTTTATGATTTACTACACAGAGATCACTCATCTGTGTAGCCAAACTGACAATGGGAAGCAATCCTATTCCCCAATGATGTAAGTACCTGTTGCTTCCAATGGGGTTCTTGTTGTGCTGTCAATCCCCTCTAACGCTGTTTCCAAATGTTTTAGAACTGACATCAGTGTCCATATCAGCTGAAGCAGTTCGTCTAACTTGCTCGGGTTAAATGATCATTTGGAGTGTTCTGCTTGCTGTCGGACAAATCCTCATTCCTTTCTGTCCTGTAAGTGCGAGTCGAAAGCCCTGCACTCTTCTGACACATGCTCAGTCAGTTTTCCAGAGGTATTTCGGGATGTGTAGTCCAGGAAGTCTTTATCTTGACCTGTCTGTCCCGTCTTTTCTAATTTATCAGTGGGTTCCAGACATAATTCCCAGAGCTTACATGTATCACTAAAATGAGAAGTAGAATCACTCACTGAAACTCGTCCTCTCTGCGGTTTCCCATGGAGACCAGAAGATCGATGTTCTGGTCACTATTGCACTTTTCCCAGGAATGTGACCCTGATAACGGTATGCTAAAATGGCTTCCTTATCAAGGAAAGGCTGTAGAACCTCAAATTCCAGCCCTAGTCATAGCACTTCAGCTTTGGCTTAAATTGCACTGGGTCCAATACCCAAAATACCCAATTAGGTGGCCATGCCACCTTACGCTCTACAAGAAGGATTGCAGGGCAGGCAACAGAAAACAGTAAGTTATATATTTAACACAAAACATGACAGCAACATTGATAAACACAATTGTGACAGGCCACACCACAGTTAAATTTAATTTAAAGTCTATTAACTGTTTATGGTCTATTTTCTATTACAAATAGCATTACACATACAGGAAGACAAACGAAGCAGCATCATTGAGAGACTTTACTGTAGCAGTGCAGGGATGAGCTTCGGTTTGGGACTCTTGTAGCTGGGTGGCCTAAGAGCTGGGGCACGTGCCTAGAGATTCAAAGGACTGATGTTTTAACGTTATTGCCATGGTAAAGAAAAGGAATTTAGGTTAGTTGCCAGAATTTACAGATATTGCATAGGAAAAAAAGATCCTGTATTAGTTGTAAGGGTACTTACCTGCAAGTGTGAGAGAATCTGCTCATACACATGCTGGTTTACACGTGCATGTGAGTAGAATAGGGAAAATATAAACAGCAACCACCTGCTTAGAGCACATTGCAAGGAGAACATCTCAGTGATTTCAGCAACTGGCCAATACCAGTCGGTAAAGCCCGCTCTACTATAAAACAGGAGACCAGCTACAAGAGGTTGTCTTTGGATTGCTTTTGGACAAAGAGGGTTTCAGAATCAGATTAGTTAGCAGCAAAGAGTGTGTGCTTTATTTGTAAATAGATATTATAAACTCGGAGTTGTTGGAGCCTGTGGAGGTGGCTGGGATTTGGTGCTGTGCCTGTTTTTGCATCTGTCTTCACTTTTGATTTTTACTTATTTTTTTTCTTTTTCATTTACTGGGTGGAAAAACTTTCCTCAACTTTATTCAATTAAGGAAGAAGAAGAAGATTGTTTTTGTTTCTTTTCTTCACTGCATATATATTTGGAGTCACTGTAAATATTATAAATAGTCACTGGCTTACTGATTTTTCCGTACACCCATCCCACCCCTCTTCACCACCTGAGTCTCCACTGAAACAGGAGAGTGTCCACATGCTGCATTGTTTCGATTATGATCAACTCTCTGCTAAGGAGATCCATCCTTGAAGTCACCGAGGTGCCTGGGGGACTTTTAATCTGGCCTTGCAATTGTTTCAATAAAAATAATAGTATTACATAAATACAAAGACAAAACAAAGCCAAAAATAGAATTAGCAAGACAATATTTTGAAAAATTATGTTCTAACAATAAACAATTAAATAAACAACATACAAACTTGATCCATGACAATACTGGCTGAACAAAGCTTCCAAACCACATGACTAGTAACAGGAGTTGCTTTCTTAAACAACATGGTGCTTAAACAACAGGTTTTCATAATGTCACAGAGACACAATTTTGTTTATTGTTTTTGAGTAAGGGACTCTCTATTTTGTGAATTTTTGGAAGGCTGTGGCCATGTTATAGCAGGCAACGGGCACCCTATTGCTAACCATGTGATGACCAAAAGATGCAACATCTGACATCATCAGGCTACCAGTATTTAAATATGGAGACACAGTATAGTTTTGACTTAACAAACTTTAATTATTTTGTTAGTTTAGTGAGGTTTATGACTTTTTAAAATTTTATTTAAGAAGACATCTTAGGCTTTGGCCATTTTATTTTTTCTGATTCTTGGATTTTTTGCCTGCTCTTTATTTCCCCATTCTGTTTAATCTTGTTCTAAACAGGCTGGTAAAGAGAATTGCAACACTGTTAAATTTAACAAAATATTTTCTTTTATTTAAATATCATTAACAGTACTTTGATAAACTTCAGTTTATATTGTACCTTTATATATCAAACAATGTAAGATATTTGACTTGGGATACAATGTAAGTATGTAGTAGTGCAGTTGTAACTCTAAAAAAATGGAAATGTTAAAAAAAGGTACAGTAAATGTTTTTTATGATATGTCTAAAACCCCACCTCAGCCTATATGTCAAACATCTATAAAGTAACAATGACTTATAGGATTAAGCAACACTGTGGGAACATATAAAATCAAAGTTCAGACTCAAAATTTCTGTCAAGAAGAGGATGTGTTTGAAAATTTATGACATCAATTCTAAGACCTTGCCATGGGCCACACAGTTCATTTTAGTCAATGAAAATCAGACAGTCCTAAATCGTAAGCGAGGCTGTTATATAACAATAGGGTTTACTTGTAGATCGGAGCCTGAGATTGTGAAGGGGTAACACATGTTGCCAATATTAACAATTGCTCAGGAATTTAAACAAAAAATTGAATGAAATATTTTTATTGATAATCAAAGTTAGCAAACAGTATGGTGCAAGACTGCATTATCTAAGTACAGTATTTGATTGAGTCTCTAAATGGTATAGTAACAATTATGAGTATAAGATAACACACGTATACTTGAACATAAAGACAGCCAGTGGTGTCTCTGCATCGAGGTCATGTGGGACTTTGCCCCACATCTCTGAAATGATGGCGCATTTGTTTAAAAAAAAACAATAAATAGTATACAAAGATTTAACATATTGTTAAAATGTTTATAGCAAACTCTATTTAGCTGCCATAATCAATTGTTTCAGTTTTTAATGATATAATTAATGCAATTTCTTATATAGAAAAATATTTCTTTTTAGAGTATGTGAAATTTTCTTTGTATCTGAACCCCCAGGCTTGTTTCTGGGTTGGTTAGGTAGACCTCTCAACTCTGCAGTGTTCTTGATTGGGTGTGCACAGCTGGAGGCTTTTAAGCAACTCATTATTTATTTTTTGCGTTAACAATTTAAAGCGTCTGTGAACTTGCATATCTTGTCATTTTTAAGTAAGTCGATTATTAATGTACAATATGATTTAGCACTTTGCATAAAAACTGTAAATTTGTGGAGATTTGTTTGAGTTTCTGCCTTTGGTGTTCATTTTAATGTTGCAATATCTTTTAGTACTGTCCTTTGGTGGTTGTATGGTATGACAAAAGAATATGTTGATAGAACTTCATTTTGTGTGAATTTTGTATGCCTTTCTTCAGCTGACATTGTATCACCTCTTGTGCTGTTACCCTAATACACAGTTTCTTAAACTTTGGGTTGCAGGTTGCCACCGTCGGGTTGCATAGGCTCATGACTCACTGTTGTATTTAATGTGTATGCATCACATACGGTTTGCAAAGTGTCTCATGTTGGATTGCTGCAGGTTGCTTAAGCAATCAACATTGCACTGCTATGACTGTCCGCAACAGTTCTTCAAGAGGACCCCCTCTCATGACTGTTGTTGGTGACTCTTTAAGGGGGAGTCCCCTTTTCTGACTGTCGTCAGCAATTCCGGCCTATCTGACAATTGTAATGGACTTGGTCTCGAACACACTAAGACAGGAAAGATTGATTCACAAAGAAAAGTTTAAGAAATCCTGGCCTAATATGTTTTGAAATTCATTGTCTGTCCTGTACTGTCTCACATAAGGTTTACTAGAGACTGTCACATTTGTCACTGCTACTACTAAACTAATCTTCCATGACTCCTCCCTGCCACATCCACTGCTTGCACATTCACACTCCGCCAGCAACACTATCTACACTCACTTTTTCCCAACTATGTAAGCCAGTTCAACCCAGGACGTTTTCCAAGAGTCATTAGCGACATTATACCAAAACCAATAGATTTAAGCAGTGAAGTGGGCCTTGCAAGTGGAGCTCTTTAAGTGCTTGATCATCTGTTTCTCTCCAATGCACACACAAACACAAACCCACAAACACATCTGCATGGGCTGCTTTTATGACCGGATTCTCAAGATGGCTCTGCACTGTCTGATGGCATCTATCTCCTAAATCTGTTTGAGTCCACTGCATCCCAAAAATGATACTGATGGCACCCAAGCTAAAGCAGAGGGAGGAAGAGCAATTTGGATAATACAGAAAATATCTTTGTAGCATGTATGTAAAAAATAAGTAATGAAGTGAGATGTTCTAAAGTGTTGAACATTACAGTTTTGTAAGCAAGTGGCAATGCTTTGAAAAAGGTTTGATTTTTGCAAGGACATCAGAGTAAACAAGCCGAGTTGATCCCATAACACAAGTAACCATCCTTAGATAAGTCCTTCTGTCTGTACACAACACCTAAAACTATTGCCTGAGCTTTTGGAATATTTTCGCCATTGGTACTTACAGTGAAAGTGTTATCCAGTATAGGACAACAGCAGTGTAATCTCAAAGTAGGATCCAGGCAACAGCTAATACACGGCATGCATCAGTGCAAAAATGCATGAAAAGGACCAAAGCCAAACAAATTTGAAAAATCAGGTACAATATCAACAGGACAAGAAGAAGAACTAGGAATACTTGAAAGTGGGGAATTAATTTTAGAGAAAAGAATAAAGTGAAGATGATCATATCTAACTAAACCTTCAAGGGGGGCACACAAAATATAAAACCTTCTGTTAAGTAAAGGATAAAAAAATCATGCAGTAGACATCTATGATCCATTCATTAATGGAATTAGCATTTATTTCTTCCATTGCTCATAAAGAGTCAAGAAATTTGAAAACCACTAACAAAAAATATTTATATTTCCCAACCCTATTTCATTTGAAACATATTGTAACAATCCCATAGAATACAAAATCCTTTCTCAGCAGTGAATGTAAAATG
The DNA here is from genome assembly GCF_900747795.2 of Erpetoichthys calabaricus. Classification (NCBI taxonomy): domain Eukaryota; kingdom Metazoa; phylum Chordata; class Cladistia; order Polypteriformes; family Polypteridae; genus Erpetoichthys; species Erpetoichthys calabaricus. Next base: position 47,911,231 of record NC_041406.2, read on the forward strand.
ACAGGATACCATAAACAACAAGATCTTTAGACCTTTTAATTTTCTATAGCTTTAAATAATTTTATTGAAAAGGGAACTTTTAGGGTCACTTCCACTAAAAAAGAATTATGTTCAGTAAACCTAAAGTTCACGGTAGAATTTCAGTATTACAGCCATGCAAAATGTGTATCTTTATAGTAGTAAATGACAAAAATGATAAATATTACAGGTAACAACAAAACACTAAGCACAAAACAATAAATGAATAACACTCACAGCGTAGTCCAGTTTCATAGATGCAGATGATGGTGGTATAATTATGAACTGAAATCCCTTGTGAACAATCACCTGAAAGTTATGTAAAGTTTTGTCCTATCGTGATGCCAATGCAAGTGAAGATTTGTAGAAGTTGGGAGCTCTCTTCAGACAAAGATGTTATCTACCCCAGACAAAATCACATGAACAAGTGGGTACAGGGCAAGAACATAAATCCAGAAAAAACTGTAATTCATCCATGCTGTGAATCACTGAAACCAAAGGATACTGTCAGCTTCTTATGGCTTGCTTTTAAAATTAGCGCCCTCATCTGGCTTCACCCAGCAACCCTTGCAGCAACCGGAAAAGCTGCTCAATAATGTATTACTTCTGGGGTTGCTGGAATTTGCAGTTCATGTAAGTAGCGCTGCTACAGCATTGTCTGCGGTTTTCCACAATACATCACAAAGTAATTTCCATTTAACCATTGATGACAAACCCGTGAATAGGCGAATCTGTGAATTGTAAAGCCACAAATCGCAAGGGCCAATCTGTATTTACATTTTAATTATTATGCTGTAACCACTTAATAAATCTTTTAACAGAAATTCATTTGTGAAATGGCCTTTCAAACTCTCATAAACTTCTATAGGTGCACTGTGGAGTCCACCCTTACATCTTGGTATGGCACCTGCTCGGCACAAGATCATAAAGCACTGCAGAGGGTGGTGAAGGCGGCACAGAATATTACCAGCACCAAGCTGCCTTCTCTTCAGTACTTATGCAACAGTTGCTGCCTTAGAAAGACAAAAAGTGTAATTAAACACATCAGCCATCCTGCCTAGTTGTTTGTATCACTCCTCCCTTCTGGCTAAAGGCACATGACCATTGGCCCTCACACCAGCAGATTCATGGACATTTTCTACCCACAAATCATAATGTTGTTGAAGTCAATTATAAGAACAAATATTGTATATACCATATTTCTTTCAGTTTGACTTTTTTCTATGCTTCAAAACTTCCAAACTTAAATTGAGGTGTGTCTTAAATTCAAGGTATTTCACAGCCGCACCTCAGAAGATTTTCTGCAGTTAAACAAATACAAGAAAAGGCTCATGCAGACTTGTGAAAAGGAAAGTATGATTGATGAGTAAGGCTTTTACTAGGAGTTTTATGCTCTAATGGTCATGTTGTATGGTCATTAAACAGATTAGATCTGAGACTGAAATAGTAACCAAACCTGTTGGAAACTGGTTCTGATGATGCATGAATCATCCTGTGATGTCTTTCTCGAGTTTGCATATCGCCTATACAGTTACTGAGGTCACTTACAGTATATAGCGACAGGTCATTCTCATTGCAGTAAGGAGACTGTGGAAGATTGTGGGTTTGCTTCCCGGTTCCTCCCTGTGTGGATAGCGCTTTGAGTACTGAGAAAAGCGCTATATAAATGTAATTAATTATTATTATTATTATTATTATGTTTTTCTCTTTAAATGACAGGTAATATGTCATTATGTCTACTCCTTATCTTGTATATCACATCCTCGATAGTTTTTAGTAGGTAAGCATTCCTAAAATGCATACTGCTAATGTGAAGAATTCCAATGTTAAGCTATTACTATTATAATGTTTTGCAATACTGTTACATTGATTCTGCACTGCTCTATGACATTCTTGCTGTCAAAAGCTCTATTGTAACTTCAGCCAAAGGAGTTGTCATTTTTTATGATTTGTTTTAATTATTAAATCAAAAACGGTATACAAATAGGAAATATAAGAAGAAACAAAAATAAATGTAAAACAACCTTGTCTAGTCCACCCAAACCTACACTGACTCAGAGGAAAATATTATTAAATAATCCATTGCCCAGAGGAAAGGGGGGAAAAGGACCACCAGCTAAATGAACAAGAGCGTCAGTACCAGAAAGCAGTATATGGAACAACAGCAATGGGGATTTAAACAACTGAGCGGGTGTAATCCAAGTTTAAACTGGATTGCTAGAAGCCTTGTTAACCCATGATGCAGAAAATACATAGTAACTTAAATTACAGAAGGATGGCCACCAATTGTCCACAGTAACAAGTATAGGATCCTCCCGGTGAGAAGCAAGGATTAGTTTAGCTGCAAAAATATTGAACAGAAGCAGTTCCTAGAACTGGCTTTATAGACAAATGCCATATGATCTTGAATGTGCCTGTCTCTGATCTCCCAAATTTGCATGATCAAATCCATACGGCTCTCATGTTCATGGCTGCAGCTGAGTGCCTATTTCGCTGTTCTGCACTTTCCACTACTGCTCTTACTGTAAACTAGAATGAAGCCCAAGAATGCAGAGCAGGAGCTGTCAAGGAGTATCCTTCTCAAAATCTCTCATGTACTGGTCAGTGAGATGACATCTAATGGAATGCATATGCCTGTGTTTTCTTTAAATGCATACAAGCACATAGAATAGCACTCGTGTAAATGATAGAAAGTATAAAGCCTGTCATTTTACCTGATTTACAATAAAATGCATGTAAATTAATAAAAAAATCAATAAAGCAAACAATGAGATCCACATTTGTAGCACCTAGAGCTGATCTTAGTCTTTAGGTTGACATGACCTTTGAATGACATTGTCAAGGAATGGGCAATCACTGTGTGACAAAGCTATATAGCAGCCAAAAAAAAGGTTATTGAACTGCAAACATGTATAGAGTATAGTGAAATTCTTTCTTACATGCACTAATCAACATAAAACATGTTGATGAAGACAGGATTCTTGACCAATGAATGAGTGGGAGAGGTGGGTCTTCAGTTCAATTGCACAATATTCTGTCTAAGCATGTAATTTTTGTCTGTTCCTCAGTGGTGCAATTTTTAGAACATTAGAACAATCTAGATGAGAACAGGCCTGTGACGGTGTGGGTCAGCTCCTTGCTCCCTCTTCTGTAATGGGAGCCTCTTGAACCCGACAATGTTAGTACTGTAACTGAGATGAGCTGGGCAGAAGAAGAAAAAACATACTTGGAGCAAGGGGATGGTGTAAAAGTGATCAGTGCTTTTATTAAAAACAATTCCCAAAACAAGGTGTCCACAAATAAATAGTTCAGTGCTTCAAAACTGTCAATAAAACAAAGGTGAGGTGGGGATTAAAATCAAAATAAAAAAATCCATTAAAAATGAGGTTAAAATTCAGGCAGGAAACTGTCCTTACTAAAATTCCCGGTGTCTTCTTTTAACTGGTGGTTCCCCTGCTCATCCCATAAGGGCTTTGCAGCAGAGGAGTCGCACTACTGGCAGTGGCAGCTAACCTTCAGCAAGTCCGGGTCCCTGCTGTCCCATGGCTACGGCTTGGTTCCCTCCCCATACCTAGGCTTGGGACCCCAAAAGCCATGGTGCTCATCTTGGAGTTCTCCTACCAAGCCTCCTCAACCCCCACTGTCTTCTCAGTCTGCAAGTCGCTCCTTTTAACGCACAATGCTTTGGCTTCCCAAGCTGCTCAGCCACAGCAATCACTCCTTCAGCCCCCAGCATCAGCCTCTCGCTCCACTCAAAGGGCTGTCCTTCCCAGCTGCCTGCCTTCTGTCCCTTGAGCCTGCTTCCTTCAGCTAGCTCGCACCAGCTCCTTCCACCTCCTGCCTTCTTCTCTCTCTCTCTCTCTCTCTCTTTAACTTCCGCTCATTTCTTGTTTTTTTCGATTCTTGATTCTCTCTAACTTGCACTCATGTTTCCCTTTTAAAATGGGGATGTGGCACAGCTGTGGTAATCAGCAGCTCCCGGCATTAGTTAGGGTTGCAGGTGATCCTACACCTGTACACTAAATGTAGGGCCATTTGTGCCCGCATCGTGCACAGAAACCGCTCTCGCTACGCTACCACGCCCATTCCCCCCCCCCATCCCCCCCATCAAAGATGCGAACGTGGCAATTATTTATTTAAATCTCTAAACAGTCACGGACCCCACTTTACCACAAGGCCATTCAGCCCAACAAAGCTCACCAGTCCTATACATTTGATTCTTCTAAAAAACCATCAAGTCTAGTTTTAAAAGTCCCTAATGGCCTACTGTCTACTTGGTAGTTTATTCCAAGTGTCTATGGTTCTCTGTGTAATGAAAATCTTCCTAACATTTGTGCAAAATTTCCCCTTAACAAATTTCCAACTGTGTCCCCGTGTTCTTGATGAACTCATTTTAAAATAACAGCCTCAATCCACTGTACTAATTCCCTTCATAATTTTAAACACTTCAATCATGTCACCTCTTCGTCTTCTTTTGCTTAAACTGTAAAGGCTCAGCTCTTTTAATCTTTCCTCATAATTCATCCCCTGTAGTCCTGGAATCAGACTAGTTGCTCTTCTCTGGACCTTTTCTAGTGCTGTTATGTAACTTTTTGTAGCCTGGAGACCAAAACTGCACACAGTAGTCAAGATGAGGCCTCACCAGTGCATTATAAAGGCTGAGCAGAACCTCCTTGGACTTGTACTCCACACATCGTGCTATAAAACCTAACATTCTGTTAGCCTACTTAATGGTTTCTGAACACTTGTTGTGAAGTTAATAGCATAGAGACCACTACGACTCCTACATCCTTCTCATAAGGTGTACTCTCGATTTTCAGACCTCCCATTGTGTATTCAAACCTAACATTTTTACTTCCTATGTGTAATACTTTACATTTACTGACATTAAATTTCATCTGCCACAAATCTGCCCAAGCCTGTAGGCTGTCCAAGTCCTTCTGTAATGATTTAAAGGACTCCAAATTATCTGCTAATCCACCCATCTTGGTATCATCTTCAAACGTAACCAGCTTGTTACTTATACAGTGTTCCTTTATAAATCATTTATATATATTAAAAATAGCAGTGGCCCTTGCACAGACCCCTGTGGAACACCACTCTTAACATTGGCCAATTCTTATAAGGTTCCTCGCACCATCACCTTCTGCTTACTGTGTCTGAGCCAGTTCTGCACCCATCTACAAACATCACCCTCAGCACCCACTTTGATGCCTCTCTGCCCACTGGGGATTCAATTATTATTATTTTTTTTGTTACCAGAAACAACAGCAGCCAACATGGTTCTTGACTGTTGTAGGCAATCCATGAACAAAGTCCAGTATGTGGTGTGTTTTGAGATGATATTCTGCAAACTCATGTGAAATTTAGAGTTTATAACTTGTGGTCAATCCATTGCTGGTATGATTCTTACTATTTTACTGAATGATGTCATTTAAGTTAATTATTTTGGTTATGACTAGAGATCATTGTCTTTGTGTTGGTTATATCATCATTTATTTATTATGTTTTGTGTTGATATAACCTTTTGTTATATTTTTGCCCAGTATTTCCCTCCCCTGTCTGGGGTTCATATTCTTGTTTTATGTATTATATGTTCACTTTTGAGTCATTGTTTTATGATAATGTTACTTTTATGTATCATGTGCTTTGTGTACTATGCCTTGGTGATGTTCATTGTGTTTTGTGGGTGGTCGCTCTAGAAGGCTGAGTCACCCGCCAATCACCACCAGGAACTGCCCTTCGCCCTATACATCCAGAGAGTCTCCCATAGTTCCTGGTGGTTCATTTCAAATGCTCTAGGAAGTGTTGGTGAGTCCTTGTGTTTCTCCGTGCTTTTGTGAATTTCTTGATTTTTGACTTTCTTTTATTTTGATTTATGACTATTCTCTAGATATTTGATTTGGGATTTAGTTTAGATTGCCTTGTGTTTTTTAACTCAGTTTTGCCATTGTGCTCTTCAGAGCTTCACAGTATAGCAGAGTAACTTGTGTGTAAATAAAACCTTTTTAGTTTTATAAAGGTTCTGTGTTTGCCCATTTATCGAGCTGGGGTTTGGTAGCATAGCCCCCTCTAGTGGGAATTTTTGGAAGTGCCTTTTGGGATTTAGTTCTTTAGGACATCCTGTTGTGACACCTTTTATTATATAAATTTGCAATTGTACCTGATTATGGTAGCAGGACTGGGGAAATTTGGGGGACAGAGCACATATTTGGGCCTGTTTATGTTTGATGGAATGAAGGTGGATGGGTTGAAGTGTCTTTGTACTTCTTACACCACCTACTAAGAGCTGAGGCTTACAAAACCCTTGGTTTGACATAGTTATTGGTTACAATGGTGGGAATATACAGTATGAACAAAAACAAATACGTTGTTGCCAACAAAAAATAATAAAAAAGCACATGTTCTGTTAAGTTGGTGCCCTGCCCGGGGTTTGTTTCCTGCCTTGCACCCTGTGTTGGCTGGGATTGGCTCCAGCAGACCCCCGTGACCCTGTAGTTAGGATATAGCGGGTTGGATAATGGATGGATGTTCTGTTAAGTTATAGAAAGGAATAGCTGTTCATAAGTAAATGAAGTGTGCTGATATACTCACTACTCACAAGTTCATACAATGTCAGCAGACACTGCCACTCACTTTCCAAACAGTCAGAAATCTTTATTGACTGGGTGCATGCGATTTGTACTGCTACTTAGAACGTTCACCGCTACCATCAATAAATTTGTAAAGCTGTGGATATTGTAAGCTTCGGTTTTTGGTTATGGTTAGAGAGTTCTATGTTTGTGTTAGCTGGTTTATTACTTATTTATTGTTCTGACTTTTATGTTGATACAACCTTTCACTATTTACATTTGCAAATGTACCTGATTGGCGAAGTGAGCATGGGAAAATATGGATGATGGAGCACACTTTTGGGCTTGCTAAATTATGTCTGGTGGAATGGAGGATGGAAGGCTTGAAGTAAAGTGCTGAAGCTCTCCAAGTGAAGAGCCTTTACACCAATGCCAAAAACCAGCTATCCTTCCATGTTCAAGATCACTGTGGTAACTCATTTTGCCTTTTCCAACACTCAGTTGAACACCGACTAATGCTTGAAACACTGGTCTGCTTCATGTATACCACACACACCACTATTACATGACATGTGCAATGATGGAATGTAGAATTTGTGTGAAGTTGATGGGGGGAATCTTATAAATTAGAAACTCAGTGTACTATGTATATTGTGAGGAGCTGATAGTCGTAAATGTAATCAGCAGGGTAAATAGCGGCTGCTTGTATGAGCTCAAAAACTCCCACTCTCCGACATACACACAAATCCACACAAAGAGGAATGAAATAAAAAAATATCCACAGCGTGTGACAGATTACAATTAAGTCATGTCCAATTTCTTCAAGTAACCTCATTGACCATTTTATTTTTGCTGGGGTTGTTGGCTTTGTTTGTTTTAAAACCAGATTTGAAAGTAGGAGCAGGAGGAGGACACCTGCGCAGATGTTGCTTAATCCTCGGTATAAAAGAAGGCATTGTCTGCTTGAAGAAATATTATTTTTGTCTTTTTCGCTGTGTGGTTTCAACCACCCTAAAATGACTAATTTATAAAACACCAGTCTAGGCTTTGAAATCCCAGAATCTTGGCAAAAGGCTTTTCTTGGAATATCATGTCACCACAGACGCTGAGAGCTCAGATCAAATCAGGCTTTATTGCTGAAAATTGGCATTTCTGGGCTACCATGCAGCACAGGAGGTAGCAGCTAAAAGTTGTTTTTCCCTCATTTCCTAAACCCCTGTGCTGTAATCGTTCAATTCATTCCTCATTTAATGACTGAAGCACATTGTGGGAAATTATACTTGAGTCATTAAGTATGCATTGACTGAGCCAGTGGATAATGAAAATAATGAAGGATTAATGACATTTCAGTGAAATCAGAAGTTTGATGTGCTGTACTCCACTGTAGATGGAATTGTTAGAGAAAATGTTCTTACTGCTTTTCATTTCTGTTATGGATGAGGGGAGTACATTCAAAACGGTACAATGTGAAAGGAAGGAATTAAGACAGAAGCCATTCAGCCTTTGTGAACTCGCATTACAGCTAGCTATTAGAGTTTCTTTTGGTTTTGACCCTAGTTTTGCTTTGACTCTGTTCTTTCTCCTGTGCCCCTATCCTATTTTATGAACTGACTGCCCTTTTTGCAGTTAGTATGACTTGGAGGTGGCCTGCCTTTCATGTCTACCCTGCCAGGACCACCAGAAGGTGGTTTTCCAATCTTGTCTGCCCTGTTGGGACCAGTAGGAGGTGGTCTTCTCACCTCATTTGCTTTGTTGGGACCTCCAGAAGGTGGTCTTCTTCTGTGCCATGCTGAACTCAGGTCTCCTCTTCATGTTCCCAAGGGGGAATAGTTCAATTCCTAGACTTAATGTAGAGAGCTGGGGCCTCATGTATAAATGGTGCGTACGTATAAAAATGTTGCGTACAAACATTTCCACGCTGAAATCGCGATGTATAAAACCTAAACTTGGCGTAAAGCCACGCACATTTCACAATAGCTCCAACCCTGGCGTACACAAGTTCTCCGCTCGGTTTTGCAAACTGGCGGCACCCAGAGTCAAAGCAGTGCTACTGTTCCTGTTTGATTACCTTTTCTTTTTTAGATCCACATCCCTGACGCGGCTTTATCATAGATAGATAGATAGATAGATAGATAGATAGATAGATAGATAGATAGATAGATAGATAGATAGATAGATAGATAGATAGATAGATAGATAGATAGATACTTTATTAATCCCAATAGGAAATTCACATTATCCAGCAGCAGCATACTGATACAATAAATAATACTAAATTAAAGGTTGATAATAATAATAATGCAGGTGAAAAACAGACAATAACTTTGTATAATGTTAAATGTTAACGTTTACCCCCCCGGGTGGAATTGAAGAGTCGCATAGTTTGGGGGAGGAACGATCTTCTCAATCTGTCAGTGGCGCAGGACAGTGACAGCAGTCTGTCGCTGAAGCTGCTCCTCTGTCTGGAGATGATACTATTTAGTGGATGCAGTGGATTCTCCATAATTGATAGGAGTCTGCTGAGCGCCCTTCGCTCTGACACAGATGTTAAACTGTCCAGCTTCATGCCAACAATAGAGCCTGCCTTCCTCACCAGTTTGTCCAGGCATGAGGCGTCTTTCTTCTTAATACTGCCTCCCCAGCACACCACTGCATAGAAGAGGGCGCTCGCCACAACTGTCTGATAGAACATCTGCAGCATCTTATTGCAGATGTTGAAGGACGCCAGCCTTCTAAGGAAGTATAGTCGGCTCTGTCCTTTCTTGCACAAAGCATCAGTATTGGCAGTCCAGTTTAATTTATCATCCAGCTGCAATCCCAGATATTTATAGGTCTGCACCATCTGTACACAGTCACCTTTGATGATCACGGGGTCCATGAGGGGTCTGGGCCTCCTAAAAATCCACCACCAGCTCCTTGGTTTTGCTGGTGTTCAGGCGTAGGTGGTTTGAGTCACACCATTTAACAAAGTCATTGATTAGGTCCCTATACTCCTCCTCCAGCCCATTACAGATGCAGCCCACGATAGCAGTGTCATCAGCGAACTTTTGCACGTGGCAGGACTCTGAGTTGTATTGGAAGTCCGATGTATATAGGCTGAACAGGACCGGAGAAAGTACAGTCCCTTGTGGCGCTCGTGTGTTGCTGACCACAATGTCAGACGTGCAGTTCCTAAGACGCACATACTGAGGTCTGTCTTTAAGATAGTCCACGATCCATGCCACTAGGTATGAATCTACTCCCATCTCTGTCAGCTTGTCCCTAAGGAGCAGAGGTTGGATTGTGTTGAAGGAGCTAGAGAAGTCTAGAAACATAATTCTTACAGCACCACTGCCTCTGTCTAAGTGGGAGAGGGATCGGTGTAGCATATAGATGATGGCATCCTCCGCTCCCACCTTCTCCTGATATGCAAACTGCAGAGGGTCAAGGGCGTGTTGAACCTGTGGCCTAAGGTGGTGAAGCAGTAGCCTCTCCATGGTCTTCATCACATGTGATGTCAGAGCAACAGGCCGAAAGTCATTCAGCTCACTAGGACGTGATACCTTTGGGACTGGGGTGATGCAAGATGTTTTCCAAAGCCTCGGGACTCTCCCCTGTTCCAGGCTCAGGTTGAAGATGCGCTGTAGAGGACCCCCCAGTTCCGATGCACAGACCTTCAGCAGTCGTGGCGATACTCCATCTGGACCCGCTGCTTTGCTGGCACGAAGTCTCCTCAGCTCTCTGCTCATCTGCGCTGTTGTAATTGTGGGTGGGGATGTCTCTCCTATGCTGGTATCAGCAGAAGGATGTGTGGAGGGTGCAGTACTCCGAGGTGAGAGTGAGAGTGGGTTAGGGTGGTCAAACCTGTTAAAGAAGTTGTTCATTTGGTTTGCTCTCTTCACGTCTCTCTCGATGGTGGTACCCCGCTTCGAGCTGCAGCCAGTGATGATCTTCATCCCATCCCACACTTCCTTCATGCTGTCATTCTGCAACTTTTGCTCCAGCTTTCTCCTGTACTGCTCCTTCGCCGCCCTGAGCTGGACTCGGAGTTCCTTCTGCACATGTTTGAGCTCATGCTGATCACCGTCTTTAAAAGCCCTTTTCATCTGGTTCAAAAGGCCCTTGATGTCACTTGTAATCCATGGCTTGTTGTTAGCATAGCAGCGTACAGTTCTTACTGGAACTACAATGTCCATACAGAAGTTGATGTAGTCAGTAGTGCAGTCAACAACTTCCTCAATGTTCTCACTATGTGATCCCTGCAGGATATCCCAGTCTGTAGTTCCAAAACATTCTCTCAGAGTATTCTCAGCCTCCGGAGTCCACTTCCTGAATGAGCGTGTGGTTGTAGGTAGGACCTTCACTTTTGGTTTGTAGTGGGACTGAAGCAGAACCAGGTTATGATCTGCTCTCCCAAGCGCAGGCAGCGGGGTGGCGCTGTATGTGTCTTTAATGTTTGCATACAGTAAATCAATAGTCTTGTTTCCCCGGGTGTTACAGTCCACATACTGGGAGAAGGCAGGTAATGTTTTGTCCAGCGTCACATGGTTAAAGTCTCCAGCGATTAGCACAAGCACCTCAGGGTGCTGCGTTTGTAACTTAGCAACAGAAGAATGGATGATGTCACTCGGTGTCTCCACGTCCGCCCGAGGAGGAATGTATACAATAACAACGATGACGTGTCCAAACTCTCTGGGCAAGTAATAGGGACGCAAACTTACGGCCAACAGTTCGATGTCCCTGCAGCAAGTGGAGATTTTGACGTTAACATGTCCAGAGTTACACCACCGTTTATTAACATAGAGAGCGAGTCCTCCTCCTTTGTGCTTCCCACAGGTACTTGCATCTCTGTCTGCTCTAACTGTGCTAAACCCGGGTAGCTCCACGTTAGTATCTGGGATGGTGGTAGTTAGCCACGTTTCGCAAAAACACAACAAACTGCATTCTCTGTAGGTCCTGACATTTTTCACCAGCTCAGTCAGTTCGTCGATCTTATTTGAGATTGAGTTCACATTCCCCAGAATCACAGAAGACACCGAAGGCTTAAAACGCCACTTTCTCGCAAGCCGCTTCATTTTCAGCTTAGTGCCCGCTCTGCTGCCACGATACCGCCTTCTTACCTCGTCGGGTAAATAGGGAACCACACCGGCACTGGCATTTGTTCTCAGCGCTCGAAGTTGAGTACTTGAATAGACGAGTCTCGCCGTGTAAAAATCCATGCCCACGTTGTAAAAGTAAGTGTGTCCAGTGAACAAATCCACATAAAGTGATAGGAGTGATCAATAAATAAAAATAGAAAAATACAAGTAGAAAAGTACACATACACATACAGTCATACACGGAGCTGCTGAAAAGGCTGCCACTCTCTGCAGCGCCGGATATATATTTCATATACATTGAAACTAACTGCATATTGTTTATTAGTTTAAGGCACCTGATTTTAATTAACCTGTAACACTATAATGGTCCAGGGAATAGCCAAAGTATTCCAAATACCATAACTGCTTTAGCGTTGTTACTCTCACTGCACCTTCTTTTATTTCTTTCAGCTGCTCCCGTTAGGGGTTGCCACAGCATCTTTTTCCATATTACTCTCACTGCACCACTCCAAGTATTTTTATCACTATATATGAGTGGGGAATCACAGATCTACAGCAGCTGATCGGAAAGAGAATTATTGGTATACAGCATCAAGCACACACTGCCTCAGCCATGCTGTCTATTGAACTGCTCTCACACGGGAAACACCTTTCCTGTAAGGACCTCGCGGTTCAGAAACAGTTTCATCCCAAGAACTATAAACGCACTCATTCAGTCCATTAAGTGCTCTTTGTAGAACTGTTTGTACTTATTAGTACAATTACCTCACGGTAAACATGCACTACAGTTGTAATATTGCACAACCTGAGCCACTTTATAAAGCGTGTATTTACATATGATGACAATATCATTTTTAAGATGAAATGCAGCAAAATATGTTTATTATATTGTACAGATAAAACTTTAACTTCATTTAAATAATCTATATTGTTAATAATTAAACATGTGAGGACACGGTACAGCAGCACTAGCGAGGAGCTGGAGCTCCGTTCACATATTGTTCCTGCCTTGCGCTGTATTCTTGCTGTGGCTGGCACGACACTGGAAGGATAGATGGATAGAATAATTAAACACGTACTATGAAGATATTTCAGTGTTCCTTCAAAGTTTTGAAGAATCGGCATTCTAAGCTTACAGATGGCTTAACATCTATTACAGAGCTGATTGTGTGGGGATTGGGTATTTGGAGAAAAAAAAGTAAGGACAGGAATTGGGGGTTAGTACGTTTGAAAGGGACAGTACTCCTACAATAAAGTATTTCATCAAAGGTCGCACATGGCGAAGCAAGCATCTTGCGTGAGACATGAACAATCACTGTGCCACCGTGTTCCCATGTTTAATAACATGCTTTAACTCCTATCATCATGAAAATTATATCACATATACATCTCGTATTTTAATTATTCTGAGAGCTGTAATGTTATGAATGTAATGGATTCTGTGTCCTGTCGGAGGAGGAGAAAGCCCAGAAGCACGTAGTGATTCACACACATAGAGAACATAGAAGATCAAATACAAAACAAAGCATTTAACGTGCTACTTTAGTTAATATGGGATTTGAGAATCTAGTAAATTAATCGATTTTAAGATGAAGTTTATGATGTTCTACTTTAATGACAAAATAAACTACGTGATTAAAGTGGAAATTTCGAGATTAAAGTTGACATTTCGTGCTTTTTTCCCACTGTGTGCCTTTTTTTTGCTCTGTACCCTAATAAGCTTTCATATGACACTCAGACAGTGGGCGACGACTCGCCTTTTCACGGCCACTTTGATATGTGACAACTTCTTTTTTATTTCGGGCACTGTGCGACTTTGTGAACTTGAGCTTTTGAGTTTCTCCGACATGCTATGTCACCTTCCTTTTGTTGTTTATACCACTGTTTAAACCAACAAATAGTATGTTTTTCCTTGCCTCCACTTAGTATTCGCTGAAATTCTTCTATTTTCCCTCGTGCTTTTGCCATTGTCTTTTCACAGAAGGCTGAGCTTAAGGGCTATTTATATTGATTTGTATATTCAAAGAGGTGTAATTCTGGGAGGAATTGGGGCAGGACAGCAGGCGCGTTCACGTGTGTTACTTTTCACACTGACCGTGATTTTTGTAGCGGAAGAACGTGGAAGTTGGCGTTCGTATAGATTTATGCATCTGGATTTTTTTGTGCGTACGAACATTTCCGCTTTTGTGCTTACACCATGTTATAGTGTGAGCTCCACGCACGGCGTTATACATGAGGCCCCTGGTGTGTTAGGAAGCCACCCCCTGGGGAAGGGGTTATGTTATATTTTAGTTAGGGTTCCTGTTCTGGCTGGGATTCAGATTCTTGCTTTACATCTTTTTTGTACATTTTTTATTTATGTTATCTTCAGTTAATATTGTCTTTGATTATGATTAGCATTATTGTTTACGTTTTTTGTATCTGTCCTTCTAGCCTTTCTACTGTATATGCCTTATGTTTTGTGGGTGGTTCCCCAAGAGGTAGGGCCATCCACCTATCACCTCATGGGACTGCCCTCAGCCCTATAAAGGTGGGGGAACCTGCAGTCCCTTGCCGTTCGTTCAAATGCACTTTGGAGTTGGGGACTGTTTTTGTGGTTTTGTTGTGCTTTTGTGACTTCTAGAATTTTGACCTTTTTTGCTTTTTTTTTGCCATTGGATTGCTGTTCGTTGTCAAATTGCCTTTATTGCTTAAGCATCTTGTTTTTTGCCTTCATGCTCCATGCAGCTGATATTTGTCCTACAGAGTATTTTTGTATCAATAAATCTTTTTATACACATATAAAGATTCTACATGGCCCTCTATATTATTAGTCAGGGTTTTTCTAGGTATTTCTCACTCTACTGGACATTTTTGGAATTGTTTAGGACTTCCTTGCTTTAGAACTCTAAAGCTCATAACAGTGGAGTATCATCTTAGACTGTTTCAAGGTCAGTGTTTACTAATATGATGTTATTTTTGGTTTTTGATCCTTTATTGGGATCTAGCCCACTATGAACCACGATCAGAGGGGGAAAAATTGTATTACACTCGAGAATATTTAGACTTCAAACATTTACATTGAAGCACACAATTTAATTTTTCAAATATATGACACAATAATTCTTGATTATTATGTAGATCAGGTCAATCCACAATTCACAATCCCCCCTTTCCTACTCCAGGTGAGCTTTGCCTTCTGCCTCCCAACTCTGATTCACTGGAGTAGGCTGAACTGCTCACTTTTATGTCAGACTCGGAAGTACTTCTGTTACCAGGACATAGCCCAACGGAAGCACTTCCAGGTCAGTTTGGAAGCCTCCTGAAGCAGGAAGTCCTCCTCCCTGCAGTGCCCTCCGGTGGCACCTAAGGACCCCAATAGGGTTATTCTTCAGGACAATGACTCCCATAAATCCCCACGGATGTCCTTGCTGGGTCCATGCCTGCAGAGCACTGCCATCTATCATACTGGGGGAGGAACTGTTCTAGTTGCACCAACTCCCTTTCCTTATCCATTAAGTTATCCCATTTCAAGGGATGTTGCTTCAGTTCCATCCTGATTGGGTTATGCCCCCTTCCATACTGCCTTCCATTACGATGTCTCAGCCTGGAAAGGGTCCAGTAGAGGACTCACAAAACATAATTAAAAAGAGGAGTCTAACAATATCAGAATTTGAAATATGTCACAAGGAGAACGTCTGACTTTCTAAAACAGATCCAAAAAAGTTATAGTTTTCTACACATTCAAGCCCCTTTTTTAAAGAAACAGGTTGGCTACATTAACGTCACACACAGTTGCACACTTGCCACACTTTCATTTCATATTTCCCAGCCCTGTTAGGATCTGGACTTCACCCTGCCCATGTGAAGAGGATAACTGATCTCTCCATTAAGGTGCTGCAACCTTAAAGCTTAACTTGATTATTTGGAATGCTGATCATTTGGCAGTCACATGAGAACAGGTACTGGCATCATTAAAATAGGAATTCACTTGAATTCCTTGCTTGTGTTTTGGTTTGTCTTAGGTTTTGACTGCTTTGTGGTTTAAGGTTCTGTGGCAAGTGATTATTAGATACTGTAAGTGTTAAAAAGTAGATATTTCATTTAACTATGTGAGAAAGAACAGTCAGTGTGTAGTTATAGAGACTTTAACTAATTAATTAATAATTAATTCATCCGTTTAATCAACTTCTTTAAACCATTGGCATGTATTTACATTTGTTGATTTACAGAGCCCATCATCCTAATGTGCTTTATAATGCAACAGTGCACTGCTGCCACATCCGCCAGAAGATGGCACTGATGTGCAAAAATTAAATCAGGAGCAAAGTCATTTCAGTAGCTTATTGTATTGATAAAATGTTTATAGTAAATTCAGCTTAATAACTTTATTGTCATAATATTTTTTTTTCAGTTTTTCATGTTATGCTCAAAGCAATTTCCTATTTAAAAAAAGTATATGTTTTGGAGTATGTGAAATTCTCTTTGTGCCTGGTGACACTGGGCTGTTTCTGGGCTGCTTGGGCAGGCCATTTGACCCTGCAGTGTTGTACTCATACGTTTGCTCAGGTGTGCAGTCTAAACTTTTCATTTCCACCTTGGGGCTGGATGTCTAGAGTCCTTTTAAGTGACCTATTGTTGATTTTTTTTTATTATACAATAAATGTAAAGGTTGTGTGAACTTTCACATCTCATTGGAGTATCTTGGAGTAGTTGTCATCAATATCACAAATCATGTTTATTACTTGTGTACAGTACTGTTGTCATCCACATCTCAGATGACCTGTAAGAGTGACTTTTTATGTTGTTGCGACAATGATGTTACATTTTGCACATTAACAATTTCATAGTAGATAGATAGATAGATAGATAGATAGATAGATAGATAGATAGATAGATAGATAGATAGATAGATAGATAGATAGATAGATAGATAGATAGATACTTTATTAATCCCAATGGGAAATTCACAAATTCATGGTGGCAACCACACCACAAAATGGCAACGTCTGTAAAAACCAAGATGGCGTTGCTGAAGGAAGTAAATAATTCTAAGCAACTTAAAAAGAACTTAAATAAATTTGATTTTATATGTAAAAGTTTTCCTAGATAATACAATAAAAATGAACATTGAAACATAATCATATCACCTTCCTTTTTTACTGGTGGCCATCTCTTTCCTCAGCCATCCTCCAGTACCACTGCCCATTATGATTTGAAGTTCCAAACATGGCAGGAGGGTGTGAGACCTCCAAAATAAGCCACAAAAGATGGCCAGATCCATCACCATCCAGCCCAGAAGAGGTTTTCCCTCAGCTGTAATCTACAGGCTGCTGTTATGATCTTTGGAAATTATACATATTTTTGTTCAGCTCCTAATGGAGCTTCTGGTTAATTCACTGGTCAACAAGCATTATGCTACTGGGATTCTTTCACCCGTACTTTAACAAATTTCATTTGCTGACTCCAAATCTGAAAACCATTTTCGTCCAGCACGTCCCATTTTTTAGTTATGATGCTCCAGGTCTTGGACAACTAGGGTGACTGGACAGTAAAGGCGATGTGTTTCAGCATTTAAGAAATAAGTTTGGTCTCGAGAAAAGTGAAGCCAAAATTAAGGAAGGTGTTTTTGTTGGCCCTGAAATACGTGAACTGATGCTTGACAATGACTTCAAAAGGAAACTGAAGCCCACTGAATCAGCATCCTCATTCGTGCAGGTTGTCCAGAATTTTCTTGACAGTCACAGAGCAGAGAATTTATACTGAGCTTGTGGAGAATATGCTGAAAGTATATTAGCTTATGGGAGCCAGAATGTCACTGAAGATGCATTTTTTACATTCTCATCTCAACTTTTTTCCACCAAATCTAAACAATGTCAGAGATGAGTATGGATAAAGATTTCATCAAGATATAAGGTGATGAAAAACTGATATCGGGAAAAATTCACTCCGAGTATGATGGGTGACTACTGTTGGTTCTTGCAAAGAGAGACAGATGTGTAGTACAAGCACAAAAGCGAGTGCCTCCAACATTTTTGGAAACGCTGACCTCACTTTTATATTGAGGTAAATTGACATAAATATACTTTAATGTGTCTCTGGTATCGTCTTCTGGTTTGTTTTCAGAATAAACACATCAAAACAATTTTGGTGGGACAGAGTCCAAACTCCAGATATCGTGTTGATATTCAAAAGAGTCAAAACGTCAATGATGTGTATTTGAAAAACCTGACGTGCTAGCTTAATTCCAATTTCATATATGAAATCAGTGTAAAAAACTTAATAAAGAGATGCTCTGAAGTTCCCAGAAGCAAACAAAAAATATTTTTTTGTAGACCAGTGATTGACTATGGAGTTTTGACACTCAGAGTACCTGGATTTAAAGTCAGTTTTGTTGTTTCTTGTTTCATTAAAGCATTGTGACTGAAAAAAACTTTACTTTCTTGACTTTCTGGTTAACATATCTTTTGCTCCTATTTTTTG
Organism: Erpetoichthys calabaricus; assembly: GCF_900747795.2. Classification (NCBI taxonomy): domain Eukaryota; kingdom Metazoa; phylum Chordata; class Cladistia; order Polypteriformes; family Polypteridae; genus Erpetoichthys; species Erpetoichthys calabaricus. Next base: position 47,929,361 of record NC_041406.2, read on the forward strand.
ACCCCAAATATTTGATTGGTTATTGGCTTTGATTAAAGATCTGTTTGGCTCCTGGTTTTGACTTTGACTCACTTCTTCAGCTGCGCATCTCCCAGTCATTTCTCATTTTTCTATTATAATCTGTAGTAAGTCAGTATGACTGCAGTCTACAAAGGGCTAAACATAGGGAACTTGCTTTTAAAGTTCAAAATATTACTTATGTCTACAAATTTAGGCTTGTAAACAAAAAGGGAAAAAGTCTTTATAGACTGAGAGTTTATTAGCAAGATGAGAAAAATAGCAAAAATGCTAAAAAGAGTAAAAAAAGCAAGACATGTCTAAAAGTCAGTTTGAAGGCAAACACATCTAAATACACCAGTCCAAGACAAATTTAATAAACAAGCCAGAAAATCAAGAAACCTGTAAAATAAAAAAGGCAGTGCTTGCAATAAACTCCAAACCACACTCAGTGAACCACTGCTGAATCCTTTTGTCTGACCAACTTATAAAGCCAGAAGGAAGACCAAGCAGTTGTTGTTATGATTTGAGTGCCATTCTATAGCAAAGAGAATGTGAGCCCTCTTAAAGGCTCCATAAGCCAGGCCAGGCCTTCCCAGCCTGCCTAGATTTAGCCTCACCTTAACCAGCTGGACCTATCAGCTCCGGGGAGGCTTTGGCCTACCTAGGCTGAAAATGAGAAACTGCCTTTTCTTCTGTTAAATGTCGAAAAACTATAAAATACACAAAATGCTTAGGAAAAGGAACCGTAATCCCTTTAGCTAAAAAGGACTTATCACAAAGTAGAATCTTTAAAATGAAAATATTTTTTAAAATCTCAAAAAATAAACACAAATGGTAGAAACAAGTTGCCTAAAAGGCAATCCTAGGCGAATAAGTCATAATACACAATCCAATTGTCAAAAAACAAGAACAGCAGCAAAAATTCCAATTAACTAGAAAATGTAATACCATATTGCACTCAAAAGAACTTCAATGGACCACTGAAGGATTTACTCTCAACCTCTGAAGATAAATACGAAGGGCGGTCCTTCTGTGGAGATATCAGAGTGACCCCATCTTTTGGGGGGGCTTCACCCATAAAGTACAAGTAACATACTGTAACAGAACATGCAACCACACATAGAAACTAAACTGCATACTGATGAAATATTATAAATAATGCATAAATGAACATAATAATACTTATATTTAAACAACAAAGATGTAAAAAGGAACTCGAATAGAAAACAAAAAACATACACGAGCAGGAACATAACAGCTGTGATGTCAGAGAGCACCCGGCCTCTTCAGGTTCAACCCACAAAACACAAGGAATGGACAGACATACAACATAATAAACAAAACATAAAGAAAATTATTATAGATAATAGCACAAGACAAAGAATATTTCAAGAATGACAGAAAAGAGCAATAAAAAAGAAAATAAACATAAGCCAGGGAATAAACCCAGGCTGTAACATAATATTGCCACTGTGCCAGTCTTCCTTCTTTGCATCTCCAATGATCTTTTTCTGCTGCATCCACTGCCCACACATTTACGACAACAGGTCTGCCTCACACACCTATCTTGGGTTCAGAGGCAACACCAACTGTACTCACTCACAATTCAACCCAGGATCTTTGTTGAGATCAACTGTGGCCTCATACCCAGTCCAGTAGGTTTAAGCAGAGGGAAAGATCTCGTCAGTTCTGCTCTTCAAGTGCTTGACCATCTCTTTGTCTCTGTCGCACTCACACACACCCTCTTCACAGGCTCCTTTTATGACCGATGTCTTAGCATGGCTCCTCCCCTCGTGACATTCCATCTCTCTCTCTCTGTAAGGTCCGTGTGGTTCACCCACAATTTTCACACCAAAAAAAAAACACCACTGTAATATGCAACAAAAAAACAAAAATATAACGATAACATCTATTTTTTCAAAGCCCATTACAATATTTTGGTAGCTAGAGGACATCTTGGCAGCACTGGGTATGAGGCACAAACTGGCTCAGAATGTGATGGCAGTCTGTTGCAGGATACCCACACCAACTCGCACAAAGGTAATTTAATATTAGTAGTTGGCCTAATGTGCATTGTTTCAAGAAGTGGAAAGTAAGCAGTGTGCCCAGAAAATCTATATGTACAGTATAATGCCAATGTAATCACAAGCATAATGTGCAGATTGCAAGCAGACAGACATATTCAATCACAACAACATTTATTTATATAGCACATTTTCATATAAATTATGTAGCTCAAAGTGCTTTACAAGATAAAGAAATAAAAAAGAAAAATATAAAAATAAGATTAGGCAATACTAAGTAACAAAGAATAAAGTAAGGTCCGATGGCCAGTAGGACAGAAAAAACATCAAAAAAAGACAAGGAACATACCAGCAGTTATTTATTATTTATTATCTTGTACCCTTCAGAGAACAGCACAGTCTCAGTTAGACTCTCTGCATATCTCAATGTTATTGCAATCTGGATGAAACATCACCTTTGATCTTTATCTGAGGCTAGGGATCTGCACTGGCAATCGGAAGGTTGCCGGTTCGAATCCCGTAAATGCCAATAGGGACTCTGCTCTGTTGGGCCCTTCAGCAAGGCCCTTAACCTGCAATTGCTGAGCACTTTGAGTAGTGAGAAAAGCGCTATATAAATGCAAAGAATTATTATTATCTCTAGCTCACCTTGTGAAAGACAGGCCTCTTTGTTACCCAGGCTTATCCGTCTATTCAGAAGCCCATCTCTGTTCAGCTCGGCTCACTATCACTAACACTCGCCAAGTCAGTACACAAGCATGAGGCTACTGGTCAATGACCAGCTTCACTGACCATGTCTCTCAGTATTGCAGATTCACTCTTTACAACATCCACAGACCATATCTGGCAGAGTATGCAGCACTTCTGGTCCAGGATTTGGTCTTGCCATGTCTGGACTACTGCAAGTCTCTACTGGCAGGTGCACTGGCTTGTGCCACCATGCTGCTTCAGATGATGCAGGACCGACTTTGAGAACCCATTAGGTTTACTCGATTATGTTTGCCTCTTTTGTAAGTCACTTTGGATAAAAGCATCTGCTAGGCGAATAAATGTAAAGGTAACTTGGACAACCATGAAGTGCCCAAAACTGACTTTTTTACCTTTGACTGGAGGATGTCACATGGCACACACTATTGGTTGACCCTGCCTAGGAAAGGTGTAGCCACTGCCAACAAATAGTGGTGCCCATAGTAAATACAAAATGTCACCATCATTTCATGTTTAACATAACCACTGGATTGCTTGAAATCCAAAACACCCAAAATGATATTTCAACTATTTTAGAGGCCAAGAAATAATTTAGAAGAATTAAAAACAAAAGGCAGATCATGGCACATGTTTAGCCTACTCTTTGAACCTGACCATCAGTCTCTTGACTTACTGTGCTTTGACGTGGGTTAAGTATCACTGCCCTTCTGTAAATCCCTTCAACCTCTGTCACTGAAATTAATTGGAGTTGTCCATTAGGTGCCATGCATTGACATTAATGTAGCATCAGCATAAAGTCATTAGGCTGTCAGGCCACAGCACCATGTTAAATATTTGCTTATTCTATACCTTTGTCTATGAATATAAGTTGACTTCACCAGAAACTGAACACCTTGTAATTTTTAGCTAAAGATATCAAACACAACTGTACTCAGCAAGATGGTATTGAACCTAAACCAAGAGGGGATCTGACAGCAACTCTACCTGCTTCTCCACTGTGCTGCCCAGCAGTAAAACTCAATGAAGGAAGAAATTACAAAAAAAAAAAAAATTCTGCTTATATGTTAATATTGTTTTTAGGTAAAACAAAATTTAGGTTAAAATGGATTGGTGATTCTAAATTGGCCCTAGTGTGTGCTTGGTGTGTGGGTGTGTTTGTGTGTGTCCTGTGGTGGGTTGGCAGCCTGCCCAGGACTGGTTCCTGTCTTGTGCCCTGTGTTGGCTGGGATTGGCTCCAGCAGACCCCCATGACCCTGTGTTTGGATTCAGCGGGTTGGAAAATGGATGGATGGATGGATGGTAAAGAAGTAAAGTAAAGAACTCAAAACTAAACGACAGGCTGTTAAAAACAACAGGGCCCCTTACCAAATGAAACTTTTTAAACAGACGAAAATGTCATTAAAACTGACGCTCTTCCCATTAGCTGTAAAGATCTAAAGTGGCTTGTGTGGGAGTGTAGTGGCTTTGAGTAATTTAAACCAAGTCACTTAATTACCAAATGCCTTTTTTCTTTTATTAAATCCAGAAATGAAGGACCAAGCCCAAACAGTTCTTGCCATGTTTTTTTGTAAATGTGAAACTGTTGTTTGTCGTAAAAGCGAATTGTGCTGAATGTGAATGAGAGGAGTCGGTCAGATTCTGCATGTAGGCAGCTCTTAATTGTTTTTTATAATCATGTCTAGTATGACTCAAGGGTAACATATTGAGAAAGTTAGACCTTTAATGAGATGAAGGACATGGCTTGTGTAAATATTTTTAATAATGTTCATCTCTGAAGATGTGGTCGTGTCAGTGGGCAGATTGGCTGCAACTACAAGCTCTTAATTCAACTGCATTGTCCTACATGACCAAATTATTTATGATTCTAAAACTGTATTAATGTAACATAGCATTCATAAAACATCTGAATTAAATACAGTCTATTCTGGCAACATCAGGTGCTAGGCAGAATTCAACTCTGACCAATGTGCCAGTCCATCATTACTCTAAATCTGAGAAATTTGCACCCAAGACAGCTTGTGTGAAATAAACTAAATGGAAAGTGAAATGGCACTAGACATCTGTGTTATCTGGTATTTTTTGGGATTCTTCATATGTCATGTAGCACAGTTTTGTTGATTTCTAAGCTCTCAGTCATCTTTCTCCAAAAATTAGTGTCTTTATTGTAATGGTGCCATGATTTTCCTTCCATGTCACACATGTCATGAGTGGTAGGTTGATCGACACCTCCAGAATAGTCTCATATAAATGAATATGAAGCCTGCAAAAGTCTACCTTCCCATCCACAGTCAATACTCACCACGTGCTCAGTAGTACTGGCTAGGCCCTCAGCACCCTGGAATAAAAAATCATTAAATAGATTAAACTGGTGACCCATCCATTCTCTGATGATTCTGCTCTAATGGAGTTTATTGACAAGAAATATGAGACAAAGCACAAGTGTCAGGTGAGGAACTTTGTTTCTTGGTGCAAAGACAATTGTCTGCAACTTTGACATCAGCAAAACCAAGGAACTGGTTATTGACTTTCATCTTACCAAAAGCCTCAATGCCCATCAGTATCCAGGGAATGGATGTAGAGGTGGTCCACTCCTACTTAGAGGTCCACATCAGTGATGTCCTCTCTCGGACACATGGGAAACACTACTTTACTTGCTTTACTTGCTACTTTAGTGATGGCAGAAGATCTTCTTTTGGTTATTTCATGCTCAGATCCTCATATCACAAGCCTCTGTTTTCAAGTCTGACGAAAGAGCAATCAGTGATGTGACTTCATGGCTTAAAGAATAAAAGTAGTGTGAGATTCTGACTCTAATTTAGCCTGATCTATGGCCCCAATATTGCATACAAACTGACATTATGGTAGGCTAACAGTCAAAAAGTCAGGATTACATGACCTTACAGAAATGGTTTCTGACAATTCTTCTGATTGGCCTATAAAGCATGAATGTTTTTTTATATGTTTACAATCACACACTGTAAGAAAATGTCTGCTGTGACACATGCTGTGAGAAAGCACTTGAATGACAACGAGCAACAATGAAAGCCCCCTTGATTTTACCAAGAGCCTTTCTATAGCAAACATCATGCCAAGGTATGGTACAAGTGCAAATGTTTAATACAGCTGTTTACTTTTATATATTTTACAGCTTCAGCCAAGGCATGTTAAGTAGCTTAATCGGTATCACACAATGGGAATTGAACCATTAGCCTAGTGGTTTAGTGTCCAGTTCCATCACACCACACTGCCTAACACCACAGAAACGAAAAGGGTTCCACAATAAAGATGCAGTTAACATTTTCTAGAAAGTCAACACACTTTCAGTGTCTGTCATTTCCCTTACTAATAATCAGCAAAACAGGAAAGTTTTGATTTGCTTACTGTTTTTTCATTGTTGGGTTAAGGGTGACTCTTTACTATACAGACTTTAACAGAATGCCCTAAATCCCATCTATAGCCAGTCAGGATTGACTGGCATTGTAGTTCAGTATTCCACCTTTCTTACCAGAACAGGTGTAGCAGTTAAGGCTTTTGTCCACCTCTTGAACCCTCAGGTACCACTCGAGACACGAGGTAAAAGTATAACTAATATTATTTTTATTATTGTACAGTGCACCAAGCACCCTTTCCACCACACTATTCATAAATCAATAAACTCTCTCTCTCTCTCAAAACCAATCCTCCTCGCCCAGACACGTCGCCACCCTACCTCCCAGCTCAGCTCAGTGTTCTGGGCTTCCCACAATCCTTTTATAGCCCCTGACCCGGAAGTGGTTCCAAGCACAACCCACCAGTCCGTTTTCCTTCCGGGTCAGGGCAAACAGTCCTCTTCTTCATCCCGGGAGCACGTCGCTTCCTCCAGTCACGTGACTGTGACGCACTCCCGGGTTATAGGGCATACAAGAGCCCACTAGCCCCCCTACAGCGACTCCTGGCGGCCCCCAAGGTATCCAGCAGGGCTGTGTCACAACACTACAAAGTCCATGAGGCCCTGCTGGAACTCGGGGCACGAATATGCTGTCCGGAGGGCTCCTCCTAGCGGCCTGGGGGTGAGGGCCGGACTGGGAAGCTGGCAATCCTCCACACAGGTAAAAGAAAAAATTAAACATTTATTCATGTATTATAGATAATATTCCCAAAATAGCTGAGTACAAAGAGGAGGAGATGATTCCTCCCCCGAATTATGCGACTCTTCAATTCCACCTGGGTGGGGGGGGGGGGGGTAGGTAAACGTTAACATTATTCATGTTAACGTTATTCAAAGTTATTGTCTGTTTTTACCTGCATTTTTATTACTCTTTAATTTAATATTGTTTTTTGTATCAGTATGCTGCTGCTGGAGTATGTGAATTTCCCCTTGGGATTAATAAAGTATCTATCTATCTATCTATCTATCTATCTATCTATCTATCTATCTATCTATCTATCTATCTATCTATCTATCTATCTATCTATCTATCTATCTATCTATCTATCTATCTATCATGACTGCAATGAAATAATACAACCTGAATAATAGGCTATCAGGTGGCTGACTGTCTTACTATGTTGATTGGCCTCTGGTCTGATGTGGTCTAGTATGGCCCTTGGATGGAGTGGCCTTCTGAATTTATTGAGCATCTGAGAGACTTTTATCTCTTTCTCACCCCTTCATTTGAGTCTATTCATCCTTGACATCCCTTGACATTCCAGTCCAGCTTCCAGCCTGTTCATGTCCTTTCTTTTCAGCCACATGTATTCCCTTAGGCTAGCTGGCGAAAACTTACTTTTTAACAGTTCTTTCCTAAGATCTTATCTATATTGGTTTCTAAAGTATTTTTTTTTTAAGTACACATTTAATTACAAAATCCTCGTGACGCATACAGTTTCACAATGCTGACACTAAAATTGATTTCACAAGTGATTTCACAATTGTGAAATGTAAAGCTCACTGAAAATGATTATTTGGGTGTTTAAAGTTTTTTTTTTTTTCAGGATAGAAAACAAAGAATATTGCTGTCTAAAGCTTCATTCACAATTCTGTATTTATTTGTGGCCTTTTCTGCAGCTGCATAAAGTGTGTAACCTGTCATACACTCGTAAAATCAACTTTATTTATGGAGGAGATGTGTGTTTTTAAAAATGTGACATGCTGCATATTTTCTACATGGAGAAACAGCAAAATGCCCCATCATGCACATTACTGTGTTTTCTCCAGAGGAAAAATCTCACTACACAGAAAGCCATTCTCAGCCACATCCCGCGCACTGTTACTTAGCAACCATCCTTTCCTGTTTGTTGATTCCTACAGAAGAGGTTGAGGATATGCACTCACTGAACACTAGAGCTTCAAGTTTCTTTTCTGCCTCTGATGCATCTCTCAGATTGTGCTTGCTAAGATTGTTATCATAATTGACAAAGTGGGTATTGGACTATAAGAGCACGTATGGCAGTTCAATAAAATGTCTGCACGTACCAGGAAATGAGTCTGACAATTTTTTTCCCTAGAAATCTTTATGTAAATGCTAAATGACAGACAGACAAGTGCAGAATTAATGCATGTAAATGTTTCCAGACAGGACCTAAAACACTTTTCTTTTTGTATTAATGGCATAAATTTTGCTGGAAAATGAATTATTGTTTTGAGGAGCAAGACCTTGAATCTAATCAATTGCATCTGAAATGCTTTAAGTCACCTTGGATAAAGGCATCAGCAAAATGAGTACAGTACATGTAATTGTTTCTCTTCTCATCTAACCCTCAGTTATGAGTTGTGCACCAAGGGATAACCCCCCTTATAGATCACGTCTTCTGGTTTTTATCCCACAATCTTTGTTTGCTTTTGATTCTTCTCAAGGTTCTGCATGTGACATTTACTTGTTGGCTATCATTCATAATTTTGTGAAATACACAAAACTTGCTTATTATTCTTAGCCCATATTGTCATAACAGGTCTGAAAATCCATATTGTTCTCATTTTTGAGCCAGACTCTCATGTAAACTTTTTTTTTTTAGAACAGAACAATCTAGATGAGAACAGGCCATTCAGCCCAACAAGTTCGCCAGCCCTATCCACTTAATTCTTCCAAAATACCAGCAAGTCAAGTTTTGAAAGTCCCTACGGTCCTGTTGTCTACCACACTGCTTGGTAGCTCTGAGTAAAAAAACTTCCTAATGTTTGTGCGAAATTTATCCTTGAGAAGTTTCCAACTGTGTCCCCTTGTCCTTGATGAACTCATTTTAAAATAACAGTCTCGATCCACTATACTAATTCCCTTCATAACTTTAAACACTTCAGTCATGTCTGCTCTTAATCTTGTTTTTTTTAAACTGTAAAGGCTCAGCTCTTTCAGTCTTTCTTCATAAATCATCCACTGTAGCCCTGGAATCAGCCAAGCACTGATGTGTCCTTTTGGTAGCCTGGAGGCCAAAAATGCACACAGTACTCTAGATGAGGCCTCACCAGTGTGTTATAAAGCTTGAGCACCACCTCCTTGGACGTGTACTCCACACATCGTGCTCTATAACTTAACATTTTGTTTGCCTTCTTAATGGCTTCTGAACACTATCGAGAAGTTGATAGCATAGAGTCCACTACGACTCCTAAATTCTTCTCATAAGGTATACAGATTTAGACATGATGTCGCTTTAAACAATCCCTGTGAAAAGGATAGGAAAGCTTGTTGAGCTGAATAGCGTGTTTTCATCCCAGTTGTTCTAATGTTCGAGCACAGTTGTTAAACTGCGATGCTCTCTGTGTTCTGGCAGTTGTCGTCAACAGGTGTTGTTAAGAGCGTAGATAGAGAAGTTTGGAGGTTGGAAGGTTACAGAGGGCCACAATTCAAAACACCAGGCTTGAGCAGGTCAGCAGTGGTGGTGCTCCAGTGTGCCTGGCATCCAGCAGTTGCGGGGGTCTCAAGTGCCAAAGTGTGATAATGCTTTTTTTTTTTATATAATTTTAAGATATTATTTTAGTACAATAAGCTAGTCAGTGTTTAACAAGGAACTTCAGCTATCTGTTGCTAGAAATATCTGAAAACAAAGAACAATCTCAGAAATGCTTTCTCACAGACTGATGCAGCATCTTAGTGAAAAAAAGCAAGAATGTGTAAGAAAAGAAAAAGAAAGCAATGTAAAATAATAGTATTCAGTAGCAAAGTAACGTATTTGAAAGAATAAAGTTTCATTACCAGATTGTGTTTATGAGTGCAAAGCCGATTAATACTCAAGCTGCAGCTGGCCATTCACTGTCTCAAGTCTACCATTTGTAACAGTCATCTCCTCGTTATTAAATAATGTCACCATGCTAAACTTAAAGGCAGATTCCAGTCCAGAGGGAAAGCCTGAGCCGGGCACAATGTGCTAACATCCACTCCCAATGGCATGGAAAAGAGTAAAAGCCAAATAAACAAAGGTAATGTAAGTTAGCAAATAATTACTGACTGTCCATCCATTTTCCAACTGTCAAGCATTTCAGGGTTGCAACGGCACAAGGTGTGAGCCAACCCAGGAGCAGAGACCAGTCTGTCACACGGCACACTCCTCTACGCTAGAACAATTTAGAGTATTCAGTTTACATTGTGAACCTGAGTACCCGGTTAACGTTCAAACTTCACACAAACACGGACCAGGCCTGGAATTTGAATCCCAGAGTCTGAGCTATGAGGCAGCAGCTATAACCACTGAGCAACATGTCATTCAAATGCACAAATATCCTTATTGCTTTTCATAGAAATCTATGATGAAGCAAAAACCGCTCTGTAATTTTTAGAGCAATTTTATACAATGTGTCATACTGGTACAGCAGATTAAACCTATTTTCTAAGCCTGGACTTTTTTTAGCAATCACATATTATGATGATGAGCTGGCAGTCTCACATGGTACCCAGAGAGTGGAAAATGAGAGATGTGGAAAAGTATGACTCATTTCAGTTTACATTTAAATCTTCAAAATTAGAGACTACGTACTAGAGCTTACAGAGTTGAAATATTCTCCCTATGTGCACTAGATGGCAGCAATACATCTGAAAAGGTGACATGGGCAACCTCTAACATGTAAAAAGTAAGAAAGCCCTTATAAAATATGGGCTCAGTCGGCTTCATCTGATGTCTCATATCCTCATAGTGATCTTGCTGTTACCGGGTCAATCCTGGATAATAACCACTGTCTTAATAAACTCAAAAACCTATTGGAGTACCACATAGAGAGGGTGTAAGGTAACTATTATCATTCAATCAAAACATCTACCTAGTTACATTTCTATCCAATCCCAAAAAATAAATCAAATGAAGCTATTTAGAAAAGTGTAACTTAAGCACTTACTAAAATAAATATGTCACAAGAAAAACATAGTTAGATTTTCACTGTATATGACAAAGTGGTGAGTCATTATAAGGAAAAGTTACATTACAGACATTTGATGTCATCACAGGCCATGGTTCAGAGAAGTTCCTTCTAGAAGGGTCTTCACCACAGCAAGCCAACGTGTTTTTTTATTGTTCATTACTTGGGTTCTTCCAGCCAGCACACTTCAATCAAGAGCTCTTCTTCAGGGCAGAGTAAAACTTCATAAGGAAGACATATTGCAATTACTAATTTACATAATGTTATTAATTGCTAAGCCTATATAAAAAAAAAAACAAGAAAATGGATGTCCATCCATCCATCTTCTAACCCATTATATCCTAATACAGGGTCACGGGGGTCTGCTGGAGCCAATCCCAGCCAGCACAGGGTGCAAGGCAGGAACCAATCTTGGGCAGGGCGTCAACCCACCACTGGGCAAACACACACATACACCAAGCACACACTAGGGCCAATTTAGGATCACCAATCCACCTAACCTGCATGTCTTTGGACTGTGGGAGAAACCAGAGTACCCGGAGGAAACCCACGCAGACACGGGGAGAACATGCAAACTCCAAGCAGGGAGGACCCGAGGAGCGAACCCAGGTCTCCTAACTGTGAGGCAGCAGCGCTACCACTACGCCATCAGAAAATGGATGTATTTGTCATATATAAACTTCCAAATCTTGGCATGATTGCTTTTCTATATTTTTTTCCAACTAAATAGCAATGCAAGATAATAAGAAACACAAAATAGTGACGTACAGTACAAAATTTCATGAAGGGTAAAATCCCGTCTTATCTCACTGAGTATTTAGTCAATAGTTGATATTTACTAAGCACATAATATAATTAGGAGGAAGATTTCCCAGAATGCCAGATACATTATTGTTAAGGAATGAAGTAGTTAAAAAAATAATTAATAAATGCAGTTTATTTAGCTTGTCATAAACCACATTAAAAAATAACTTTTCAAATGAGCTCCATTATTAACAATACATTTCTCTAAATTAATTTGAAAATAGTTTAACACACTCTGGTTTCCATTTAACAGTTCAACTAACTGAGAAGAAAGCTAAATTATTCATAAAAATATAAACACTATGTGTACTTTACATGGATGATAGAATAAATCTTGCTTACTAATTCTGTGAACAGTCCAGTTTGAAATGCTTAACTCGACTAAGTATCATCTTGCTGAACATCTACTGCTTGTCTCACCCTTTTGATATTTTCTAGGGTCTAATAAACATGCCTTTCACACTACCAGTAGGCTGATACTTATCGATCTGCTTTAAAATAGCATTACAAGAAAGGAATTCTTCCCCACTGAGATATGTTTATCTTAATACAAAGTCTTCCATGCTCCATAGTTGCAGATTTAGATTCAAAGAATGACGTAAAGGTGAACACATAATGAAGGACCAACCAGTTGTCCATGAACATTGAAACTTCATTTAGTATAAAACACTGCCACGACACTACTGTATACATACCCTCACTCTATTGACTCTCCCCTCACAAAACCCTGAAAGGCGCCACATCCTTGAGCCACATTTTGGCATTTCAAACATGAGCCGTGGTCGCTTCACCTCACAAGCTTTTCTGTCATTTCCTTCTCTCTCCCCCTTTCTTATACATGTTTTTGGCAGTTTGTTTGTTTCACTGGTAGTGAGATGGAAGGTGGGGATGCTTAGATTTTAGTGCCCCAGAAATTAAAGCTCTCACTGATGTGTCAAGAGCATTATTTCACATGCAGCACTGCAGCAAATAGTACACTAAATAGCTGGCGGTTTATCACTTGATACAGAATTCGCACTTGGACAAACCTGGTTAATTTTACCACATTATTAAGTGGTGACCCATCACAGACGCGTCTACAACCCATTAAGGAACACTGCTTCAGGCAACAATTGAAAACCAGCTGTAGGGAACCCCGCAGCTTTATAAAAGTGCATGTAAAAATGCTTTATTTTGTTTCAATCCTTTTTCCCCTTTTGCCTTTACCAGACTGTTCAGTAGGTGTTACCTCACTGCAGATGCCAAACAGAATGGAGAACGACCCCATGTTTTTACCTCTCCTTTGAGAGAAATCAGACTTGGAAGTGGAGGCGAAAGTGTGGCAGGCAGCCCTCGTTCTCATTAAAAGGGACTGTGCCAAATGACTTTGACAGGAATTCACTCCTCAGAGGTTATACACACACTGAGTGTTTGTGGTTTATATGAGCACAGAGACATGCCTTGTAATAAAGTGGAAACAATTGAAAATAAAAGTGAAAGAACACCAAGATACAAGGGACCTGATTTAGTACCCAACGTGTGCAGTGTGCACAAAGCAGCACTGATATACGTAAACCTTTGTGTGTTACAGCATTTAAGAGAATGGAATTCATATCTCTGAATTGGCTGGGAGTTTACCACATCACTGACAATTTAGGGCTACATTATAGGCCAGAATCCATCCTCAATAAATTACATTGGCTTTGTGTCTGATAGCAAATCACCCATAACTTACAACATTGTAAATTCTACCCATTATCAGCACCCGCTTAGTGCAGCTCAGGGTCAAAGGAAGTCGAGGCCTGTCCCAGCAAAGCATTGGGTGCAAAGTAGGAACAAACCCCAGACAGAGCGTCAGTGCCTTGCAGGACACAGTTGATGTCCCGCTCACTCATGTGGGACCAATTAACCTGGCACATAGGAGAAAAACAGACTGCCCAGCCAGGCAATTCCTGTCATGACCTGAGTTGTATTTAATTTTTTTTTTAAGTCGTTCTTTGGCCTTTAAAAACAACCAGGGCATTGTTTGTTTTTTTTTTTCCAAGGCCAAGAATCACAAATGGGTGCATTTTGTTATTTAAACATATCCTTAATAACATTTAAAAGTAAATATATTTTGTGGGGGCACCATTTTGTTTGTGATAGCGGCGCTGTCACTTTGTGAATTCTGTTCATTCTGATTGCCAAGCTGTTACTAGGCAAGGACAACCATAATATGCAGTGCATGACATTACCAGGACAAGAGTATAAAGGTCAGAGTTATGCATTTCCTGGTTGATCCAAGTTTGTGAATACAACAAAGGTGGCATATTTCAGCCATGTCTGGTTTTCATATTCCAGTTTAATATCTTTTTGTTTATTTTTGATTCATTTGTTTATGTTGATTGAGACCACCAGGGGGAGCACCTCAAACATTTGATGAAACTGCCACATCTACATTCAGAGGTTCAGACAGAGTGTACTTTGTTACATTATATATAAGTACCTTTACATGTCTTCTTGATCTGTTTTACAGCACAGCACACAAAATGATTTTAAATCTTTCCTCATCCTTTACCCTATTCTTCCTCCCAGCTAGTGTTGTCCTCAGTCTCCTGATTGATGGCAGACTCCTTTTAATGCTTCTGGTGTAAAGGCAATGCCCGAAAGAAACACTTCTAGATCAGGGGGAAGGTTCCCAAAATAGGAACCCAGCAGGGCTGTCCCATGGAACTACAATTCCCAGCATGCCCTGTGGGCAGATATAAGGGAGCTGCAGTACAGGAGTAATGCCATCCAGTGTATTGGGGAATATGTACTTTGGAAAGGTTACCTGCACCAACACTTGCATTATTGTGGTGTCTTGGCCAGGTAAGAAACTTCCATCCATCCTTCCAGGGATGCCAGTTCATTCATGCTGGCACATTATGACAGCCTGTTGTTTAGGGTAGGCAACAGGGTTCATCCTCATCAGAACAGCAGACTCCCCGTTGTCCATCATATAATATTCATACTTTTATTTTTTATTTGGGGTTTTGGAGGTCATGGAATGTCATGGTCACATTTGTTTGGTGCTTGAAAATAGTTTTCGCACAGCACCATTTTGTTCTTCTTATGGGCTCCTCAATTTTGAGGAGTATTTACAAATGTTTGCTATGGTGTTGCACGGCACGGCCATTCGGAAGTGTAATAGTAAGTGTTCCTTTTTATTTTTGGTTATTCACTCTGTTTTCTGACTACGACTCTTGTAACACACCATGAGCACCATTTGCCTTGCTGTCATTTTTCCTGGTTCTGTAATTTGCCATGACATTTATGATTTACTGACACCTCCTGACTCCAGTGCCTCATACAAAAAGTGCAGAAAGTATAAAGATCAGTGTTGCACACTCGCTGGTTATCTACGTATGTGGATACAACCTAAAACCCTTGCGTGAATCATGATTATTTTTATGTATTTGTTTGACGTTATGTGTACTTTAGTTTTTTTTTTTTTAGTTTTCACTTATTTTTAATATTTTTATGTTAATTTTGCTGATTTCATATATGATTTTGTAACAAAGTACTGTCACTTTAAATTGGTTATGCTCCATGTTCCTTTGAGTGGAGCCTCAGGAGGCAGGAACACCCTGAGCCTTCCCTCTAAATTATTTAAATTTAATCCATCCATCATTGTTGGAACATCATGGTGCTTTGGGTAGATGGTGGTGGCGCACGCCACCACCAACAGGACACCGGAAAAGGAAACAGAAGAGAGAGTAGGGGTTAGTACAGATTTTGAATGAATAGTTATTATAATGAATTAGATATACAGAGTATCAGGATTAAATTACAGTGAAGTTATGAGAAGGCCATGTTAAAATAATGTGTTTTCAGTAGTTTTTTAAAGTGCTCCACTGTATTAGCCTGGCGAATTCCTACTGGCAGGCTATTCCAGATTTTAGGTGCATAACAGCAGAAGTCCGCCTCACCACTTCTTTTAAGTTTTGCTCTTGGAATTCTAAGGAGACACTCAGTTGAGGATCTGAGGTTACGATTTGGAATATAAGGTGTCAGACATTCCGATATATAAGCCGGGGCGAGATTATTTAAAGCTTTATAAACCATAAGCAGAATTTTAAAGTCAGTTCTGAATGACACAGGTAACCAGTGTAGTGACATCAAAACTGGAGAAATGTGTTCGGATTTTCTTTTCCTGGTAAGGATTCTAGCAGCTGCATTCTGCACTAGTTGCAAACGATTGATGTCTTTTTTGGGTAGTCCTGAGAGGAGTGCGTTACAGTAATCTAGCCGACTGAAAACAAACGCATGAACTAATTTCTCTGCATCTTTCGATGATATAAGAGGTCTAACTTTTGCTATGTTTCTTAGGTGAACAAATGCTGTCCTAGTGATCTGATTAATATGCGATTTAAAATTCAGATTACAATCAACGGTTACCCCTAAGCTTTTTACCTCCGATTTGACTTTTAATCCTAATGCATCCAGTTTATTTCTAATAGCCTCATTGTATCCATTATTGCCAATCACTAAGATTTCGGTTTTTTCTTTATTTAATTTGAGAAAGTTACTATTCATCCATTCTGAGATACAAGTTAGACATTGTGTTAGCGAATCAAGAGATTTGGGGTCATCAGGTGCTATTGATAAATACAGCTGTGTGTCATCAGCATAGCTGTGGTAGCTCACGTTGTGCCCTGAGATAATCTGACCTAATGGAAGCATGTAGATTGAGAAGAGCAGTGGACCCAGGATAGAGCCTTGTGGAACACCATATAGAATATCATGTGTCTTTGAGTTATAATTACCACAACTAACAAAGAATTTTCTCCCTGCCAGGTAGGATTCAAACCAATTTAAGACACTGCCAGAGAGGCCCACCCATTGACTAAGGCGATTCTTAAGAATATTATGATCAATGGTGTCAAATGCGGCACTTAGATCTAAGAGGATGAGAACAGATAAATGGCCTCTGTCTGCATTTACCCGCAAGTCATTTACTACTTTAACGAGTGCAGTTTCTGTGCTGTGATTTGTTCTAAAATCTGACTGAAATTTATCAAGAATGGCATGTTTATTGAGGTGCTCATTTAACTGTATAATGACTGCCTTCTCTAGAATTTTACTTAAGAAAGGCAGGTTAGAGATGGGTCTATAATTTTCAAGAGCAGAGGGATCGAGATTATTTTTCTTAAGTAGGGGTTTAACTACCGCAGTCTTAAGACAGTCTGGGAAGACCCCCGTATCTAATGACGAATTTACTATGTCAAGAACATTATCACTAAGCACGCCCGATACTTCTTTGAAAAAATTTGTTGGTATTGGGTCAAGGGCACAGGTGGAGGGTTTCATTTGAGAAATTATTTTATGTAAATCAGGTAAATCTATCCTAGTGAAAGACTTTAATTTGTTTATTATGGGGTACTGGGGTTTAGGAGGATCCTTAGTGTTGGGGAGATATACTATGTTATATTGGCTGAGAAAGCTCAGGAATTGGGAATCATCATTTGTTAGGGTTTCATTGAGTATTGTGTTTTCTGTGTTGGATTTTGTAGATTGTTTATTGTTTCTTACTTTGTCTTTTTCTGAATTCTGGATATCATACTAGGACTTGTTTACTGCCTTTTAGGCAACTCTTTTGTGCTTCTTTTTGCTTTATTGACCTTTTTTATATACCATATATACTTGCGTATAAGTCAGGTCTCGAAACCCGAAAAATTGATCATAAAATCAGACCACGACTTATATGCCCGTTCAAAAATACAACACTTAATTTTTATTTTTACATCTTCTTGCTTCCTCCAATCTCACACCAGTTTCTCAGCTACATCGAATTTTGTTGCAGCAGCACAATTACCAATTTCTTTTGCCACTTCAGCGGCTTTTAATTTAAAACCAGCTTCATATTTTCTTCTGATCGAATGCTCCATCGTAGATAAGGGATGCTCTTACGATAAAGGTGTATGAGGGTGTAAGATACAAAAAACACAAAACACTGCAAACATCGTTTCAGAATAGTTCAGGTATTACCGTGTGGTCACATGGGCACAATACATAGAAAATAAAGGCAGTGTGCTCCATGGTTGTTCTCTCAGGTGGGCATTAGCATATCATAATTTCTTGGACCAACAGCGTGAGTTTTCCGCATTTGACTTATACGACCGATATTATAAAATACCGGAAATTATACGGTAAAATCAAATCCCGACTTATCCGCGGGAGAACTTATGCACGAGTATATACGGTAATTTGTTATTTGTGTTAATAAATTTTTCATTTATGAAATTTTCTCATCCGTTTTACTACAAGCCAAAGGTTTAAGGTCTTCCCTCATCTTTTGGGGCTGTTCTTATATTTTGGTGATATTTATAATTGTTTTGCCATCTCCTTATTTTTGGGACTTCTCCGGCTGAGGCCAGCAGGTAGACTTAAGGGCCTAGCTGGGTTAAGGTTAGCCTCTGCTAGACAGACCAGTGAATACCCGGGCCTGCTTGAGTAGCAGTTTTTGATGCCTCACACCATTTTGCCTCTGATGAAGCTCCATTTCTACTGTGATTTGTGATCTTTTTAAAAGTTTCTAAGGCTTCCTTGAAGCCAGAAACTTGATTTTGCTGTAGTTTGAGGTGTTTCACCACCCAAGGAATCTAATTTTGCAGTCGGAATTTTGGTTACTCATTTTGTCTCTTTAATTCTTGTTATTCCAGTTTTGACCTTGACTAGTTTATTTTACCATCTCTGGCCTCCCAATTCCATTCTCATTTCAGACTGATGCCATTTAGTGCTGTCATTACAAAAGTGGTATATCAAGCAGATCGCAAGCTCACCTGTTAAACGGAGAGCATATACTGAGTGTAGGTAAGGGTATTCTTATTCTGGGATATTTCATTTCCAAGAGTTGCAGCAACAGCTTTATTAACACCAGCAATTCATCCCAACTTCAACTGGTAATGGCTGTTCACCTGTTTGTTATGCAGCACCATGGAAATGATCTTTCTAAGCACCAGCAGTGCTGCTTTCCATCAATGCTAGTTCCTTACTTTTATACTTCTTAGAGTGAAAAGGATTTTGTAACATTCGTGTGAAATTTTCTCTTAAGCAGCATCCACTTTTGCACTTTTGTGCTCTTTTAAAGAACTTCTTGTGAAGAACATTCTGAAGCAGTCAGCAAACAGGCACATCTAGTGAGCCGAGGGATGCTGTGTTCAAACTTTAGTGCAGTACATGTCAGGAATTTAGGGAAGAATTTTGATCCTTGAGACTTTTGGTAGTCCAGTTCTGTAGTAATGGAAGTAAGAGACCTTAGAAAAACGGAAAGCCCACCTGTTCTGCATAGTAAAAAGTGACTTTTTGATCATTACTATATCCACTTACACGCCACTTAATTTAATTCAGAGTGACACAAAGTCAAAGAGCTGTCCCTGCAATGACAGATGCAAAGCAGGAGCAAGTCATGCATATGACGCCCTTTAGTTAAATATTAAAATGACACATAATCCTCTTAGAGCCACTCTGCAGAGATAGGTTTTCTTCTAAATATGCTATACTTTCTCCCTTTACTATCATACTATCACGCTACATTTTAGGCTTCTGTAGCAGCAGCATATGACAAAGGCTGTAAACACTGGGTCATGTCTTTGGTGTCCTCACCAAAATAAATGTTGAATTCCAACAGCCAAATGACACAGTGGACGTGAGGGCACTAATAGCACTTCCAAATGTCAGGATGCCGGACTTTTACTGGACAATCCCACCCACTACCACATGCCAGAAGAACTGCTAAAGAAATATAAATAAAACCATGCAAGGAAGAGGCCAGAGATGCACCTGGACATTTATAGAAGACAAGGCAGCAAGTCTTAGTAAAGACATAGCGAAAGAAAAGAGAGTACATCTGGGGGAAAACTACTCCCTGTTTAGTGTCTGTTGAAGCGATTGTGTGTCTAATTAATAAGTAACAGGCTAAGTCCACATGGCGGGCCCACTGCTGCTTCCTGTGGCTCTCAGTTATACAGTATCACAAAGAATACCCCAACATATGCAAAACTGGTTAAATTAAGAGAATACAAACATGGGAGGTAACCTAAGAGAGAAATCAAAGTTACAACTTTCCAAGCCTATATGTACAAGCTGCTGACCCCTGTCTATCAGGAAGCCATACTCCAAACAGACAGAGTCCAGACCAGGATTACAACCATTAAACATATGAAGCAGTTCAATGTGAAGCAGTGGGCAAAGGTTCCTTTCAGTCAATACAAGTGGATGATAAGACAGCTTCCTTAAATGCACCCTGAAGGGGTGTCTGACTGGCAAGAGGCCACCAAAGATAACAAGAGAGTCAGGATGGTACAGGCATAACAAAACCTTGCAAAAGATCTCCAAGCCAGAGAGACTCTATGACTGCCAAAAGGATCCTGCATATGAATGGAAACTACTCAAGAATGTTTTTGAGAATTTTCTTGACAACTGCAGTAAACCAAACTATGTCCAGATGGTTGGAGCGAGAGACTCCATGACTGCCAAAAGGGTCCTGCATATGGGCATGTGGGAACACAGGGGATGTTAGGTGCCTTGGAATTCAGGAGTTGGAGTACTAGTGTAGAAAAACAGAGTACGGTGTTCAAAATTGAGAGAGCCTTGAAAATGTATTTGTACTTCTCTTTTAGTTGTAGTCCATTCTGTTCTTGGTACAGAGATATTTATCCTCATCAGCAACATGTAGATCCCTGGCTGTCGTGGATTGAAAGGCTCATTTGATATGATTTCCCAGTATGAATCAGTAAAGTACACTGAGTTTTACTCCCAGAAAATGGATCAATTTAAAGTTAACATTTATCTAAATTGCACATCATTAGGGTGGAGGGGATAGGAAACCCATTGTCACACATGGGCGTCTAAGGATCACCTTCTAGATTCATCTAAGAATGAAAGGAGGCACTGGCACTAACAGTATCTTCTCTTGTTCCTTCCGTAATGCTGATAAGACTTCCAATGAGGGTAACTGAGTCCCTGCTATGTTGTACCAAGAAGCCCCATCTGATACTGTCGGGACTCTAAAAAGCCAGAAGTCCCTGGAAGATCGCTTCTAATTTTGGACTGAAACTGCCACACTTTACTTAAGAAGCCAAATTGGCTGGTGAGACAATTGAAGCTCCTCTTTTCTCTTGTGCCACCAAGCACCTATTTTTGTTACATTTTTGGTGACTTGCAAAAAAATGGGTGACCCTGTTGGGACCCCATCTATTCTTTGGGACTCCTCTACTCATTCAGACTTTTACACCATGCAGATGTGAAGAAAGCATGCAAACCTCTCATGGGTAGTGACTGAAAGTGATTCAAAGCCAGCTGTGACATAATTGTCCTAACCGCTGTGCTGCCACCCCACCCATTAGGTACTGTATTCACTACACATAAACAGACGGTGTATAAAGGTTCAAGCTGCACCACTTATGTCAAATCTCTTAGGCACCCACCGCTGGACACTCAGATAGCAGCCTTTTCCTTTGTTTCCGCTATCCAATGATATCATCTCAGCAGCTTTATATTCTTGAGCATGGAGAGGATTTCCTGTGTCCGTGTAACTCCAGAAGCTTCAAGGTTATCAGAACACAGGAGTAGAAACACAGTACCTTTTTTTATTAGTTGGAATCAGCTGCTGATGAATTTCATAACGCTGAGCTTTCAGATCACAAAGCCATTAAAGTTTAACTGAAAGCGGTTGCCACTAGGCCAAACTGGCCTGCTGCAGAAATGCTGCTCTCCTGACTTTCATTCAAGACAGAGGTGCTTATCAACACCATAACACCAATTTAAATACAACATTTACATTGGTCACATAACATAATAGTTTTAAAACTGGGTTAACCACATTCTGTGTCATCAGTGACTGTAGCCTATCCTGGCACAGTCAGACTCCATAGGGTGCAGCGTTCATTAATACTCACACACACATTTACACTCAACATTTAAGATGGATTTGTAATTTCAACGTCCTAAATTTGTGACAATTCATCTGTACACTCACAACAGCAATATCCACCCTCCATGATACAGAGTAGAGGCTTATTTCTTACTCCATAGCTCTTTTTTATGAACTAAGTTCACATCCCCAGGGCATAATACCTATTTTTGTTTATTCACAGCTGTGAGACCATTGGACTACATATCTAAAGATGATAAATACCATCTGACATTTTAGCTTAAAGATGGAGGCCTTGACCATCGTTCTGTCCTTCTGAGCGGTTCAGTTTATGATTTATCACCCCAAAAGTTGCTCTCTCTCCCTCTCCAATTCTAATTAGTGGACCTGCCAAGTCTCTGGAGTGGACACAGTACACTAAGTGGTATTAGATCATTCTGCCACTGCAGTGCTACTGCCCAGCCAGTGTTGCCCTCACAAATCTTGTTCACAGTACAGAGTTGTGTGAAGCTGCACACTGTCTCAGCAGTCACATGAATAGCAGAAACCAATTATGGATGGGAAGACATTCCTGTACAAAAATGTGAACCACCAACAAGATGCAGATAACATCAGAAACAGATTGTAAACTATAGCTGCAAAAACAAGAAACAAGGAAAGAGCAGCTGGCTCAGACAACGCATTGAGTCTTTTTGTTTGAGAGAAAGGTCAAGAACCCAGGTAGCTAGAGAACACTGCTCAAAGACACCCTCAGTGCCCACCTTTCAAAAGGCTTTAGGTCAGCATCACTAGCTGGGAGACCCTAACCACGAAACACATGGTTATACCAGACCGTCTCTCTGATGATACTGATAGAAGATAGCAATGGAAGGAGAGAAAGACATGCAAATGGAGATTTCCCTAATTTCTGTTCCAATATTGCTCATAAACCTGTGAAATTTGCTAATGACAAATAAATAGGTGCAGTGGTGGCTCTGAGGCTAAGGATCTGAGCTGGTATCTGGAAGGTTGCTGGTTCAAGTCCCGTTACTGTCAGGAGGGATGCTACTCCATTAGGTCCTTGAGTAAAGCCCTTAAACTTACAATTGCTCTGGGGTGCTGCACAATGGCTGACCATGCACTCTCAACTCCAAAAGTCACATAAAAAGGCAATCCTAAAATTCAAAAGTAAATCATACTAAGGAGGAAGGAAAAATGATTCAAAAAGACCTGAGCAGTCTTCAGAATTGGGTTAAAAGTTTTAAAAATGTGGTTTATTTCATCCAAAATTATATTTTTTCTGTGTTGCTTCTATGTTGTTGTCATGCAGAATGGAGATAAAAAAAAAGTTTATGATAAAATACAAGCCAATGGTCACCAGTGAAGTACAATGGCAAATAATGTGAAAACATCCATGGAAAAAGGAAAAAAAAATCTTATGTTAATCCATCTTCCTAATCCACGTGTCAGTTGTCCAGTTGTATGCTCAAAATGTCCAAAACACATGCAGGGTCTCAGACAGGCACTAGTGAGCCCACATTTGTGTGCAGCTCTGGTCACCACACAACAAAAAAGACGTGGCAGGACTTGAAGCTGCACAGAGGAGATCAACCAAGTGTACCTCAGGCCTTAAGGGCATCTTTTACTTTGACAGGGTCAAGGACTTAAACTCTTTAGTCTTTAGCAGTGAAGCCTGTGTGGGGACGTAAAGCAAGTCTTCAAAATTCTCAAAAGCATCCATGATGTAGATCCAGCAAAATTCTTTCAACTAACTAGTGAATCACATTCTCGAAGACATCAGTGCAATTAAAGGGATGTGTACTAATGACTGAGGTCAGAAAGCTTTAATTCATGCAAAGAGTTGTGGTAAACTAGAAGAAACATGCAGGTGAAGTGACTTAGCTATTAGTTAACTAAATACGCTTGATAGACTGAATGGTCTCCTCTTGTTTGTCAGACTTCTCATGATCTTGTTTGGGAAGTGCTTCCCACATGAAATCTCATGCATCCACTGTCGTGAGATCTTTGGTTCAGGCGCTGGTCTCCCCAGCCATCTAAGGACAGCCAGATGACATTCTCGCTTCAAGTGACCACCTAGGACGACAGCAGTTCATTATGGTCTGTGGGTACATGTGACAAAGATGAGAAACTAGGCAAAAAACCCTGCAGAAATACAATTAAAGTAAAAGAAATTGAGTGTTGTTGACGAATAACCAGGAAAAGCAAACGTGAATTAAAAAACAGAAGAAACTTGACAGAAAGTCAGCTTTTTTGATTGCTTATATTTAAGTCAAATTTTCTTTCTATCACTGAAAACATGAGAGAAGAAATGTCAAAAACAGCCTGGAGGACCCAGTGGCAGAGGGCTGTGGGATCATGATCGAGATTTCAGAGTGGAGATGGAAGGGGAGCTGTGGTGTGCAGTCCTTTTGGTGAGTGAATTATTTCCTTTTAAAGTCTTTGAAGTTTTTGTCGTTCATTTTGCGGTATCCTGCCACAGGCCACAAAAACTTGTCTAACACTCCAGAGGTTCCGCCACCCTGTAGACTGCAGTGCTTGTTTGTGCAGTCGCAACAAAGGAGGCTGAATGCTACCAGCACTTTCCTAATTAGATGATTGTTTTCTTTTCCTCTTCTGCAATATCAGCTGGACTCAAAGCTGCTTTTAGTAGCCCCTCACTTACTGCTAACAAACAGGAGCACCCAATGACTGGAAAGTTGCCAGTGTGACTTCCGGCAACAAGAAGGTCCCAGTAATCATAGACCCGTAAGCCTTTCATCTGCACCATATAAAATGAAGGAAACTTTAGTCACAAATGATCCAGAAGATCTGACTCACTGTAGAAGGTGATATGGGTGACAAAGAGATGTGCATAGATAGCACTGGGTGGGTAAATGGCCCAGCAAGCAGTAAAAGAGAGAGCTTACCCTGGCATGTGGAGAGATGAATTTAGATCCTCCTCTGCTTCACTATCATGTTTGGTTCCACAAGGCTCCATACTTGGTCCTCTGCTATTTTCTTTGTATCTCCTGCCTCTTGGCTCTATTCTTAGAAAGCATAAAATTGCTTTCCATTGTTATGCAGACGATACTCAGGTTTATGTACCCCTCAAACGCAAGGATGCTTACTCCATACAAACTTTGGTTATGTGCCTAGAAGAGGTGAAAGCTTGGATGGCAGTAAACTTCTTAAATTTTAATGAAAATAAGACAGAGGTTATAGTTTTTGGTCCTGGGGGCACCAGTGGGTCTATTTCTACTTCTGCTCCTGTGGATTTGGGTCCCCTTGCACAATATGGTACACCTGTCATTACAAATCTGGGTTTTAGGATAGATGAGGATTTTAGACTGGACGGTCAGATCAGCGCGGTGGTGAAATCTTGTTTTTTTTCAGCTGAGACGTTTGGCGAAGATAAAAAACATTCTTTCCAAAGATCAATTTACAACAGTAATCCACGCTTTCATTACAACCCGGTTGGACTATTGTAATTCGTTGTATGTTGGTGTTAGCCAGTCCACCCTGTCTCGGCTCCAGCTGGTGCAAAACGCCTTTTAACTGGCACGCGAAAAAATGAGCACATTACACCTGTGTTATCCTCACTGTACTGGCTGCCTGTTCAGTTTAGAGTTCATTTTAAGATTCTTTTATTTGTTTTTAAGTCCTTAAATGGGCTTGCTCCGCCCTACCTCGCTGAGCTGCTGCATATGCACTCTCCTTCCCGCTCACTCAGATCAGCTGGTCAGCTGCTTCTGGATGTGCCTAGGACTCAGCGAAAGCTCAGGGCGGATAGGGCTTTTTCCGTTGTGGCTCCAAGGCTCTGGAATTCACTGCCGATCCACATTAGACAGGCCTCCTCATTGCCCATTTTTAAGTCTGCTCTTAAGACTTACCTCTTTGGTATAGCGTTTGATCCTGTGTGAGCAGTTGATTTTACTCTGTATTAACTCTGTTTACTTGTGTTTACTATGTTTTAATTAGTTTCATTTATTGTATTTTATTTTACTTATTTATTATTTTGTTTTTGTTTAAAATTTATTTTAGCCTATGTTCAGCACTTTGGTCAGCGGCTGTTGTATGTAAAGTGCTTTATAAATAAAGTTGACTTGACTTGACTAGTGTGGGAAGAAGGACTCCATTGAGGGACAAATACCATATATGCAAAGCCTATTCTCGAACAGCACTAGAGTGTTAGATCTTGGTGGACTGGCTGCAGGCTTGTGTCATGATCTTACATTTACTTTCATTTTTTATAAATGAAATTAAATTGACAATTTAATTTTATAAGTTAAATTAAGTCGATGGCCATTCAAGCTGAATATTGCACTTTGAGTGCTTGAATTTCCTTCTGGACACGGAATAAATTGGCCTTACTTTATGTTGGCCTTTTGAGCCCAGGGAGTTCACTTTGTTCATTAGACTGTAAAGTGCGCTACTGACTTTTATGCTTTCATTCTAGGGATTTTTTTAGGCAGAGAATTTATTTTTGATATTAATTTATCCATAGAAGTCTGCTGGGAAAAATTATCTTTTTTATCACAATCTTGTGATGCTAGTTATGTTTCGTCTGTCTTCACTTGAGCGATCACTTAAAGATCGGTGCACACATCACTTTAGTATCTGCGATTAGGATATTCACTGTGTTGGTGTGAAGTTCTCTTATTTTCTAATTCTTTTCTGGCATTTGACCATATTTATTATGATTGGTGTTCTTTGTTCATTTTTATTTGTTTTTCTGAGTAGTTCCTGGGAGTTCTTGATGGCTTTTTTCTGTGATTTCTGAGAAATCAGAGAAATTTGATACAAATATTTATTTCATCGTATCTTAATTCCTGATGGCAGAGTGGTGGCTCTGAGGCTAGGGATCTGCATCGGCAATTGGAAGGTTGCCGGAAGAAACTCTACTCTGTTGGGTCCCTGAGCAAGGACCTTAACCTGCAATTGCTTCGTCCAGGCTATGACATTAACCTGCATCCAGTCCTGTAGGCAGGTCCTCAAACTTGCAGGGAAAACTTGGGGGTTGGTGGCAGGATTGGCACTCTAGGCACCATAAAAAAAACCTCACACTGTTCAGCGTGGTTCTGAGGTGTCACCCGTTGCACGTCTGCACTCAGATCTCAATCTAGATGCTTCGCCATGTGGTGGGTTTGGCAATGCGCTGTAATCAGGGCATGCTCCCAATCTCTCTCTCTTGAATATTAATGGGCATCGCCATTATGGTTACTTTTGCATCAATCTTTGCTGAGGCAGCCACCCAGAATTCTCCATGGGCTTGCTTGCGTGACATCATCAGTGCCATTTCAGTATTTATGTTGGGATAATTCTAAAAGACTTTAAGTGTGTATCTCGGTATTTTCATTCCCCGTTTTCTGATTTATTTTCTGGCTTGAGATTCTTGTCTCACGTTTCTGGTTTGGTGAAAGAATTGTTTGTCTCTTTGGTGCATACTCCATTTTGGTTCTCATTTCATCTTCCAGTACCAAAAAAAAGAGTTGTTCTCCTTTGACAAAATATACTTTTGTTTTTACAGCCTTTGATTTTTTTTTTCACGTTTTGACGTTTTATTGGTTAGAGATTTTGCCTACAATTTTGGCTTGGTTTCTTGACTATATCTCATCTCATAATACCTTTCATTAAAACTCTTACTGCTGTTTTCAAGTCAGAACAGCCTGTGCCATTCTGACAGCTAGAAACCTGCTGCCCTAAAAAATGTTTTCAGTTTAAGCAAACAGAGATAAGGAGGTGACCAGAAGCCTGGAGTCAAATTCCTTGTATGCATGCATACTTGGTCAATAAATCTGATGCTGATTCTGATTCTGGAGGCTAGAACCTTTACAAGGTAATCAGTGTAGAAGCCCATGATAAAGGGAGCTTTGCTGTGGTGGCCGTATAGTTTTAGGGAGGACTAAGAAGCAATCTCAGGATGGGGCTAACAGCAATGCCTTGCCAGAGACAAGAGTCAAAGACTAGTACTATTAAATTTAAGTTGGGTTGGACACATTTTGACTAGTTGCTGTGCTCAAGTTTCAAAATATTTTACATGCAATGTAGGAAAAGTTTATTACACAATTTAAGAGCAGTAAGGAAAAAATAGAGAGAAAGAAGGAGCCAAAAAATATACATAAAAAACAAACAGCGGCATAATGTGTACAAGACAAATAACACTTGTATCTTGAATGTTATAAGTCATCTTGGATAAAGGCATCAGTTAAATAAGTACTACCACTAATAATAATAATAACAACAACAACAATAATAATAATGCGAGCAATGTTAAAATGGGTATTAGGAATACTAAAAGGAATTTAGAGAGAAATATTGTGGAAATATTATTAATATCCATAATGAAAAAAAAAGACAGACAGTACAGAAAAGAGTGACTAGACTAAATCCTTGATCATGTGGCATGTGATATGTGAAAAGACTGAAGGAGTTGAATGTTTTCAGTTTAAACAAACAGAGATAAGGAGGTGACCTGACTGAAGTGTTAAAAATCATGAACAAAATTAGTACAGTGGATCCTGGCTGTTACTTTAAAATGTGTTCAACAAGAATATTGGGGCAGAGTGAAAAGGTTTTCATCATACAGAGAACTATAGACCTATAGATCAACTTACCAAGTAGTGTGGTAGAGTGTAGGACTTTAGAGACCTTTAAGGACCTTTAAAATTCAGCTTGATGTTATTTTAGAGAAATTAAGCAAAAAGAATTGAAAGATATTATCACACATGTGCACCTGGGTGTCATCCTTCTGGCTCTGGCAAAGTAAGCAGGTGTTGCCAGCATTGTCTTCGTTCTTTCTCACAGTTCAAATAGGCAGGCCCAGGATGACACCTAGAGCCTGGCCTTCAACTCTGAGATGGCTCTGCCCATTCCGGTTGAGGCACAATAAAAGTAGGTTGCCCTCCAGGATGATGGCTCATTTAGGGACTGAACGATGAAGGAGACAGAAAACACAGCTTGAAAGCATTTTTGTTTAACTTGGCCAGTCTGGGCCATTGTTTTGACCTCCTGTGAGCAGAGAAGATCTGGAACACTTTTGTTTCTGGCAAAGCCATTACCCAGGGCTTAGCCATTGCCCACGCGCCCCCTAGCTGTGGACATGGGCCTCAACAGGGTTGAGCTTCCATGCTCCAAACCCATGGCACCTTAACACGCCAGGCAGACTGCCCTCTGTTGTCCCGGAGGAAATACTGCCCCGTGCAAGTTCCCTCCCAGAGCCCTTCCATCTCAGAGGCGTCCCAGCCAGGTAAGAGCTCCAACCGTCTGTCACACCACACTTTTCTGACCTGGAACCAAATGTTTATGAAGCAGCCATTTCTTTATAATGTAATGAGATTCTTTACCACGGCTGTCCCATTACCCATCAAGCAACAACACTTAGTATATCCGAGTTGTGTTCCCAGTAGTAGTGCCACTACTTTCAGATCACCACAGATGTTCCGGTTGATGGTTGTTGTACTATATATGTATACTTATCATAATATAAAAGGATAGCCCAAAAATAGGTAATTTCAATAACATGGTACATGATAGAATAATTTAATGGTGATTTTTGAGATCACGAGGCCAAAATCCATTAGATACACCCAAAAGTGTTCAGGAAGAAAAATTTTCACAGTTCAGTGTAGTTGAACTTTGAATGCAGAAGTAATGTGGTGTCACGCACATGTGAGTAGGAGGACGTATGAAGGTAATTCCACGCCAAGCCAGGGGGTGGCAAGGTGCACTAAACCTTCTCCTGTTATCTCTACAGACCAGCCGCAGGAAAACCTGTCTGACTCATCATTAAAGACATCACTTCCGGTTCTGGCACCCACGACAAAGTCACTTCCGGCGCCTAGAATAACGTCAGAATAAGGTTCCTCTACGTCACGTCCAGTCTTTCCATTTAAAACCACCAACTTCTCAAACCTTAATCAGTTCACTTTTGGACTCCATCAAAGACACTTCTGTCAACTTATCAAACCCATTGTAGCCAGGGACAATGCACGGGTGGCTGCCCCAAACCTTTATGAGTTTGTCGAGTCTGATCTTTTCCCAGTTGATTTTGTCTTAGTAATGGAACAGTGGACCAGATATTTGTGACTATAGATTATTTAACTTAGCCAATCCTGTTTACTTGTGCTTTATAAATCTTGAAGAAGCTTAGAACTATGTATCCCATGGTATCTTTGGAAGGTGTTACAACAGCATGGGGTTATGGAGCTGTTGGGGTATTCCACTAAGTCCCTGCATTTGTGGAGTGGAAGCTCACATATTTGCCATTAAGTTGAGACAGCTCAGAGTAGGTGTTGAACTCAGCCAAATGCAGGAGTTGTCTTTGCTCCTTTTCATGATTTTCATGAACTAGATATCAAGACACAGTCAAGTCTGAAGGGTATTATGTTTGAAACCTTAAGGGATGAATCTCCATTTGTAGATTTTGTCCTCCTGGGCTAATCAGGCAGTGACTATCAGCACACACTGGAGCAGATCACAGATAAAAGTGACAGGGCTGGGATACAAGTTAGCACCTTCAAGTCTCAGGTCATGATCCACTACCACAAAAATGGTGACTAGTTTTCTGCAGGAAATGGGTGAGCAACTGCCTCAAGTGGAGGAGTACAAGTACATCAGGTTAATGTTAATGAATGAGTGAAGAGGTGATTGACAAACCAGTTGGTGCAGTAGTAATGGTTTTGCAGACTTTGTATAAAACCATAGTGATAAAACTGAAGATAAGTTCACAGATAAAGCTGTCAATTTACTGGTTAGGCTACATCCCCATCTTCAACAATGTCACTATCTCTGGGTAGTGACTGTGACTGAAAAGAATGATATCACGAGTACAAATCGCCAAAATGAGGTTCCCGCTCAGGTTTTATAATAGGGTGATGAGCTTAGTAATACGGAAGAGCCTCGGAATAAAACAGCTGCATCTCTAAATACAGAAGAGTCAGTTGAGTTGATTTGTGCTTATAATTAATATGTCCCTTGGTGTCTCTGACAGGAAATGTTCTAGGCATGGCTTAAAGGGAGGGGATCATTGGTTTGACCCAGGATAGACTGGAGGGACTCTATAATAATTCTTTGCATTTATATAGCGTTTTTCTCACTACTCAAAGTAGGTTAAGGGCCTTGCTCAAGGGCCCAACAGAACAGAGTCTCTATTGGCATTTACGGGATTCGAACCGGTGAGTCTAAGAGTTCCTAGAAATACCTCATGAGGACCTGTAGACTGTGATCTGGAATTACGGTAGCCTAGTCTCTGTTCTGAGTATGCTCATACTGTGACCCTTATCAGAACACGTTAAAGGAAAGTGTGATAATTTGATCACCTGCAGAATTATCAGAATCTACGGTTGGGATTGTGCTGAGTAGGAAACAGCCTTTTGTGCTCTACCTCTAATTTTATGGTGAGCATTTACTACCTTTAAGAGCAGCATGATAGAACAGTGGTTAAACTATGAATCTTGTGTCCTGCTTTGAATCCTGCTCCTAGAAGGTTTCTGTGTGAAATTTACATATTACTCACACGTCTGTGTGTTTTTTTTTTCATTTTGGGTTTTTCTCTCACATTCCCAAAGATGTGCAGGCAAGGTTAAAGGGAGATTCCAAATTGGGTCCTGTGTGAGTTGGCCCTGCAACAGATGAGCACTCTGTCCTCGGCTTTCTTCTGCCTTTCACCCAGTGCTACCAGGATCGCTCTGGCCTCCTGTAACTCTGAATTGGATTAAGCTGGTTAACAGTGGACCCTCCTGGGTTACTTGGTCCAGTATAGTCATACTGGTGGTGTGAAAGTGGATGGTGGTGTGTGGCCTACTGGTGCCAAGAGGAGAAGGACTGATAAATAGATGGATGGAGTTATTCATCTCATCCATCCATCCATCCTTCCACATTACTATCTGCCGGGCCAATTTAGAGTCAACAAGTTACTTCACACAGACATTCTTGGGATGGAAGGTCAAGAGAAAAACCGTGTGGACTCTTGAAAGCATACAAATGTCACACAGTGTGTAATCCGGCTGGAAATTTAACTCAGGCTCATGGAACTGTGAAACAACAGTGGTAACTGTAGTGACACCATGATGTTCATGACCAATCCCATTCATTCTGTTCTCACCACGTCCAATGGCATCTAAGCTGCCAAGTGTCTGCATTTCTACTCCAAGATGCCCTGAGCCAAATAAGGCCAAATGCTCCAACAGTTGTCATGTCCTTGAATGAACATCTGATGCATTTTATCTTTTTATTCTTAAAAATGTCACTCATTTTTAATATATAGTGTGTAAATGCATCTTGTGAAAGTGTGATCTATGAAAGGCACTATATAAGATATTCTTCCCTAGTTTGCTTGGCCTTTTCATCTTCCAGTGCTTCTACTTCTTTTGTAAATTTCCTTGTTTTTGAGCTACTTTTTACTTTGCATTTTCATATGCAAGGTTATCTGGGAGCTGGAGCCTATCCCACCAGCAGTCATAGGGACCCACTCTGGATGGGACAGCGGTCTATCACAGGGCATAATGTTGGACACACACCCTCACTCAAAGAGCATGTATCTGAAATCTTATTGGATAAACGCTTTGAAGTTGTTGCCAATGCTCAGTTTGCCTTTGTAGATCACTGAATACCCAATCCATTGATCCATCCATTCATTCACCCACCCTTTCATCTTTTAATATCTTCACCTTCAAATGAACTTGCTCCAGAAACGGCTGAAACAAGGCAGAAACCTTTGTATGTGATACCAGTGATTTTAGCAAAGCCATTTTAGGGTCTGGTTATTACGAAACTCAAGAGTTCACAAACATAAGGTCCCGAAATATCCCAATAACGCCAACTAGAGGGGGACACCCTCAAACCCAGCCAGTAACAAGGGCAATAACAGAATCTTTATAAATAAGTCTTCTCTGTAATAACAAGAAGCTCTGTGGAGCACAAAAAAACAAAAAAGGAAATGCCTGAAAAATCAAAATCAATCTAAAACAAAGACCCAATATGAAATCCAAAGAGTTGTCAAGAACAGCACAAAAATGTCAAAAGATCCAATGAATAAATCACAAAGCACAGAATGAATCACAATAAACACTTGCACACTTGCAAGTGCATTTGAAATGAACCACAAGAAACTGTGGGTTGTCTGCGACTTTATAGGGCTGAAGGCAGCCCCATGTATTGATGGGCAGGAGGCCCCGCCTCTTGGGGAACCATCCACAAAACACAAGGAACATAACACATGTCAGGAATAAAGCAAATAATTAACAAAAGTAACATTAACATAAATAAATAACTTGGAAAAAAAGTTAACAAAAAGGACATAAAACAAGAATTTGAACCCCGGAACCCTGGCTGAAATTCAACATTGGTAGGAGTGAGCAATCTACCTCATGCCACGTTTTGAAGAGTAAGAGGCAAGTGGAACGACCATCGACCAATCCATCCACTGTCAAACCCATTTAATTCATGTCAGGGTTGTGGTGGGGCACAGCCTATTATGGAAACACTGGGAGAAAGGCATGAATAAACCCTGAATGAGATGGCATTCCACTGGGAAACAATTTCACCCAGACTGGTATGGTATGGTATTTGGTATGTTATAACCAGGGTTTGTTCCTTGGCTTATGTTGTTTTTGTGGCTTGTGAATTTGTGTTTTTTGTTTTTATATATTTTTTTAGTATTGCTGTGTTCACTTATATTGTTTAGTATTTATGTATTGTGTATTTTGTGGCAGATGGCTGGGACACCTCCACACTGGGATGACTGGGGGAGCCAGCCTATAGTGCATTACCTCCTACAGAGTGCTAGATAGCAACCCCCCTGGGTTGGAGCGGTGCCTAGGACACCTGCAGGGCTTCATGGGAGTTGGAGTTCAGTGCAGCCCTGTTGGGATCCGTGGGCGCCGCCATGGGATGCTGTAGCTGCTGCTGAGCCCTACAGAGCAACTCTTCCACAACACCCGGAAGTGCTGCTGGAAGCACTAGGTCATCAAGCACCTGGACCATTTATGGGTGTCTTATAAAAGGAGCCAGCAGCCACTACTCCAAGAGGCAGAGTCGGGAGGAGGGAGACAAAGCTTGCCAGGAGCACTGGAAGAGGAAAAGAAGAAGAAGAAAAAAGGAAAAGAATTGTGTTTGCTTAATTTGCTTGTGTTTGGGACTGTGTTGCTGTGCTTGTGGGAGACGGGGAAGACGTTTCCCACAAGGGAAAAGAAAAAATAAAAGCAGTGTGCTTTGAACTTGTGTCCCATGCCTGTCTGTGTCGGGGCTAGCCTTTACAATTTATACAGTTTACGTTCTGTATGTCTTTTGTTTTCTGTACAGGCACAACTCCAGGAGGCAGGGCCATCATGAAGTCACTATTGAAGGACTGCCCTCAGCCTTTACATTCTGAAGCTGAGAACAGATCCTTCAGAGGTTCATTAATTGTCATTTCATGGAGTGTATTTTCTGCTTTCTGAATTCTTCCTTCTCCTTTATGGACTCTGTCTATTGGATTGTATATTAGGATTTGTTTGCTTTTTAGGTAAATCCTTTTTCCTTATTTTTGCCTTTTTGCGCTTCTTTATGATTTTCAAATGAATATTTTTATTTGTAAAACTTCTGCCTTAGCCTTGTTCCTAAGTCAGAGGGTTTTTACAGTTAATAATAATAATTCATTACATTTATACAGCGCTTTTCTCAGTACTCAAAGCGCTATCCACACAGGGAAGAACCAGGAAGCGAACCCACAATCTTCCACAGTCTCCTTACTGCAAAGCAGCAGCGCTACCACTGCGTCACCTGTGAGACAGTTTACTGTCTCCCTTGAAGGGCATTTATGATATTTTTGTGTATTTTGGGATATTGAAGATATTTTTGAATTTTAACACTTTGAATGCAAGGTATGAGTTAATTTGTATGTCAACGATTTTGTCAAGGCACAACATTTGAGAGAACTCATATCTCATTATACAGCCGCTATAGATGCAGCCAGCTTGCTGCTGAGTTTTACTGCCAATCGCATATTGTCTCCTTCCAAGCCGTCCAAGATTTTTTTTTTTATAATAGAGAGATTTTAATGGTAACAAAAATCCTGGTAATAAATGTTCCAACAATCAATGTGTTAAAAGCAATTTCCTCGTTTTGGACCAGAGTAAGCCTAAGCCACTTTGTAGTGATGAAAGGTCAGGTTGACTTGGGTGGGAAGATCTAGACTGACATGTGGAGGCTTTAGGGATCCCTCTGCACTATAGAGATCCACTTGAATCATGACAGATGGAAAGATGGATTATCAATCCATACATCTGTGAACAGAGCCTATTCCCAGCGATATCAGGCTAGAGGTAGAATCCAATCCTTATTTGTTTGGCTGTCAGTCCTTTGCAGGGCACACATACTGTAACTCTTGAACTCACACTCACCCCTCCCAGCCCAGTTTAGAGCAGTCAATGAACCTCATTGAATGTCATTGGGCCGTAACTGGAAAGCAGAGTATCCAGAAGAAATTAAAGCAAAAGTGGAGACCATGGACTGGATTTAGAAGGATTGATGACAGATACATGGCATGAACACAGAAACACCACACAGAAGGTAACAAAAGGTGTCTCCATGGTGCCTGGGAATGCAAACAGACAAGTAGATATGTTGTATAGTGCTTTTCAATATTGAATGTCATATTACAACTATATAATTGTAGCACAATTAGTTATGTGTTAATGGGGTCATTATTAATATATTGATTATTAGAACTGGAGTACAGGAAGCCTATGAGATTCGCATCGAGTCATTTTTGGAAACTGAACTCTAAGCCTTGTGGTTTACAGTCTGGCACTTTACCCAAATGACTACTAAGCCTGGCACACACACACACATTTACTCATTCGGCTGATACTTTAATCCAAAATGACTTACAACATCTACATTTTTTTCGGTTTTCCAGTTGGAGCACAAGCAGGTGAAATGACTTGCTCATAGTCACACAGTGTCAGTAGTGGGATTTGATCCCACAGCCTTATGGTTTGAAGTCCAAAGCCATCACCAGTATGCCACACATGCCAGACTATCATCCTGTTCTGTCCTGTTTTATATTTTCATGTGCTTGCTTTGTTCTAGTAGACTACATGGTGGCCTTAAAGATAACGAGCGGCAAAATAGAAACTCATCTTGGATGGGCTGCCAGTCCATGCATCAGTTCCAGTTTTTCACAGCCCACAGGGCTTGTCACTTAATCAACCAGCCACCCGCTAACATAACCTTTAGTAGATCTACACCAGATTTCCGCTCCAGAAGCTTTAGCTGACACTGTTTTCATAATGAAGCAAAGTATTTTGGCTGAATTCATTCATTTCAGTCATTTACACAACTACTTGATTTTTTAACAAGGAGCATTCGCTCAGACCGAATAAGTGAAGTGCACATTGCACATTCTTACAAATGGTGTATCAGCATACCTACAAATGGCGTATCAGCTGGGTATTCTCTGTTTAAAATGATTACAACTAAATGGAGCTTCGGGGATGTTGCTTTCTCAAAGCTGGCAGCTTACAAATTTTATGCCGGGGTCCTAGCATGTGGGGTTGCATTTCTGCACATCCCGTAATTGCATTGGTGTTGACACATTACTCTTTTATCAGAATTTTAAATGAAAACTTTAAAGGGAGAAAACAAGCCAAAAAATGCAGACTGAACCCTCAAGAAATTCCTCCTGCAGAGCTATTTTCAGTACCCATAATGACCCTCCTTCCTGTCATTTGTGCTCGTCCTCGAAATAGTGCTACTTCAACTCTTTAGTTTCCTGGATCGTGATAAAAGTTCACTGTGCTGCAGCCGGATGCTTGTTTTAGGAGGCCCACTTTGTTGCTGAGATGACACAAGGTAGGCTCCCATCTTCACTGTACACAGCCAAAGTTCATTTGACTTTAAGGAAATGTTTAGCTTAATAATTGCAGTATTATCATTTAAATAATGTAGCACAGGGCCTCACTGTGGTGCGGTGGTAGAGCTGCTACCTCTCAGTAAGGAGACCAGGTTTCATGTTCTGGGTCGTCCTACATGGAGTTTGAATGTTCTCCCCGTGTCTCTGTGGGTTTCCTCCTACTATCCAAAGACATTAAGGTTAGGTAAATTGGCGACACTAAATAGGTGTTTGTGTGTGTGTGTGTACGTATGTGTGTGTGTGTGTATTCACAGTGCAATTTGTGGAGGGTTTGTTCCTGCCTTGTGACCCAACCACGACCCTGGCCTGGATTAGGTGAATTAGAAAATGACATAATATAATATAGTATAAGGAAATGAAAATAAAACATTAAACCCCTGTCTGGCAGACATGTTTTAACATCTAATTACAAAAGCTATTACTGTGGGTCTGACTATCACACAGTAACTCGTACGCAATCTTCATATCACAAATGAGTTCATACTGAGGGGGCCATGCTGCATCTGTAAATGACACATATCTACAGCACACATATAAGCCACATATTGTATCTACAGCAATGTCTGTTGAGCTATGACCTTCAGACTCTACAGTAACAATGTGCTACATGAAGACTGTTAATTATTTTAAGGATATTAGTAAAACGCACTGACTGCAGTAAGCACAGCATGTCATTGTTGTATTCTGTCTGCTGTGGCTATCTAATGTTGTAATGAGATGATGTAATAACATTATGGTAAAATATGTACTTTGGAAAAAATATTATAGAAACCAATTGTTGTACATTCTACAGATTAAAACTAGTGTAGATAAAATTTCTGAAACTGACTGGTCAGCTACACGTGGGCTAAGATGAAATGCCAATAACAGGCTGGCATAGCCTGGGTTGGAATGGATAGGTAAAATGTATGACACCCCTTACCCTTCCTATAAATTTTAAAAAATATCTTGCAATCACTGTCATTTT
Source organism: Erpetoichthys calabaricus (assembly GCF_900747795.2). Taxonomy (NCBI): domain Eukaryota; kingdom Metazoa; phylum Chordata; class Cladistia; order Polypteriformes; family Polypteridae; genus Erpetoichthys; species Erpetoichthys calabaricus. The sequence goes on from NC_041406.2 coordinate 47,966,933, forward strand.
ATAATAGAAGATAATGGGGAATGGGGCATTACCGGAAAATAAAGGCTTAAAATGTGCTGAGTATGTCCAAGATAGTTGTTGAGTATTGATCAGCGTCTTGCAATTACACACACATTGTGAAATAAAATGTTTATACATGTCATTTTTGAGCAAAAAACACCAATATTATGAGTTTCAGCCATTTGAAAAGGGACCTGTGTGCACAGAATTTCAGCATTTGCCTTCTCTCGCAATAATCTTTTACCCCCACCAGAGGTGTGATTTCCTGTTTGAATGACCAAATCACAGTAAGTGTTTTGTGCCACATGGTTGGTTTTGTTTAGATTTACTTTTGTATTTATGTGAGAACTCATACAAGCGAACAGAAAACGTATTCGTTCTATAAGAAAAATAGTACCAGAAATTTGCAATAAAAAGACTATTTCCAAATCCCTTTTGATGATACAAACATACATTGGAAACATGGAAGGTATGTTTTCTAATGTCCAAACTTGCTGTTTCATCAGTATGTTTTTAGTCTTTTATTTTCCCAGTGATGCCCCCATGCCACCTTAGCCTCTATTATAAAGCACCAGTGCAGCCAGAATATTTTCAAAACATTTTATAGAAAATGCTTAACTTTAGAACACAATTTCACACTGAAAATGCATTTAAACCATATTTGTGAAGAAATAACTTTGAGCTGAAAAATACCAAACTTCCCCTTTAAATTCTGGACAGGTAGACCCCAGGCGGTTCAAGTGGGTGGCCACACCTCATTATCTCTTGTTCTTGACACAGGAGCTCCACATGGCTGAGTTCTGAGTCCTCTGCTATACTTCCTCTACATAGGACGGCATGGCTGCTCATGACTCTAACATCTTTGTCAACTTTGCTTATGATACGGCTGTGGTAGGCCTCATCTCTAAGAACAGTGAGCAAGCTAACTTGGTTGAAGGAGAGAGTCTTTCACTCTGGTATCAGGGCAATATTCTTCTCCTGAATGTCAGGAAGATAAAGGAGCTGATTGTGGAATTAGAGGTTAAACAACAGGGACACCACCATCCCCTCAGAATAAATAACACTCACATGGAGAGATGGTGGACACTTTCACATACCTCGGTGTCACTGAGGAATTGACCTGGTCCAAGCACATTGACACCATGATGAAAAAGACACAACATAGCAGTCACTAAAGCACTTCTACATATCCACCATCAAAAGTATCCTGACAGGACCACAGCAGGAGAGAGTGGTGCAGAGAGCTGGGTGTCCATTGCCAAACTTACAGGACATCTACACCAAGCAATGTCGGACCAGGGCAAAGGAGATTATCAGTGACTAGTCATGGCACCTGTCCCAGACAGATACTAGAGTAATTAAAAAATATTTGCTATCTCTTGCCTTGCATGTACCTTTAGCGTCTTTCCGCCAGCATTTGCGTGTTTGCGAACATCTCTCTTCAGCCTTTCTTCAGCTTGTTCCTGTAAAGCCTGCTTCTCAGACTTTGACTTTGTTTTTGAGCCGCCTTTCTCACATCCTTTCTGGTTTCACACTTGCTGTCTTTGAAGGTGACTCTCTTAGTGTCTCACATGCCTTTACTCCTCCACGTGTGTCTCACTGTCGCACTTCCTCTTTCGTCACATCACTGAAGCCAAACTGACCAATTACATCAAAGCCAAACCCACCAATCAGATTGTTCTAAGAAACCAGATACACAGACCTTAGCGTTCTTTTATATAGTAGATACCAGCCATCCCAACAACAGCCAACGCTGCTTGAAAACCTGAGAGACTGAGGAAGAGTGTCCGTCCACAGTCCATCCACATCCTAAGGAAGGATACCTGCCTAGAGCTACATAATGCCCTATTGCTAATTCTCTTAAATTAAGGTATTTATTATTTATGCTGTCATTTTACACATTGATTTAATTGCTTATTGTCATTTAATAATCTTCTTCTAATGCACAAGCTTGGAGTTGAGCAACTAAGCTGTGTATATAATTGTATATGACAAATAAAATTTGATTGATTTATTAATTTTAAACTGACAGATACATTTATGCAATAATAATCAGAATGGCAGGGCTGTAGTCAGGTAAAAAGAACAGCTTTTACATTTTTTAGAATATGAAAACATATAAATCAGCCATTGAGGGCCAGTCCATCACAGGGCACATTCTGTAACAGGTCTAGTTTAGAGTCAGCAATGACCCCAACATGAACTTTTTGGGTTGTGGGAAAAAAAACAGAATACTCAGATAAATTCCAAACAGACAAGGGAAGATTGCAGAAACTCAAAAAAAAAATCCATAAACTTGTCTACTAATATAACTCAGGAACTTGAAGACATCATGTAGCATTGCTAAGCACTGAGCCACAGAGTCACCCACAGATGCATCAGTTGGCCGCAGATCAAGAATGAACACTGCAGAAAATGTCGCGCCTGAAGCTGGTGATTACTGCAAAACAGGAAGAGTGATTCAAAATTCATTTGTCTTTATTTGAGGATGTCCAAGTATACCATTTATCGTAAGCTGGTGTTTTCCAACTCAGGCCCTGTGGGAAGTCTGTGGTCATAGATTTTCATGTAAACCAATTTTGTAATCAGATGCATTTTATTGAGCTTCTTTAATAAGATACATTGCATCATTGCATCTGGACAGATTGTCAAACTGGAAATGATAAACTATGCGGCTTACTTCACAGGAACATAAAAAAGACGTGTGTTTTATAGCAAATAATAAACACATTATTTTATTTTTAAATATTCTGTCAAACTGCCGACTTTGTAATGACCACCCATAGGTCGTCTCATTCCTTTGTATTATGTGAGCTGTTCTGTGTTACTTGTCAGCAGGAAAAATTCTGGAGGGATCCAAAAACACAAAAGAATTTAAATAAAGGCAAAATGTAAAGGGAGAGAAATGAATAGGCTATTGTAGTTAGAGGTCACAGGAACAAAAAATCCATCCAACCATCAATTTTCTAACCACAAGTTATCCAGATTCATGGAAATGTCAATTTAAATTTGTAGAAATTTAATTTTTCTAAACAGACCACCAAACCAAAAAGATGTCAAAGTAAACAAAGCATCAAAATAAATGATAGAATTGGCCATAGTTGTGATGTAGACATGAGATTAGACACTAGTCTGTGGGAGACATGCAAATAAGAATGTCACGTACGGTGTATGAAAATGAACTGGAAAACAATAATAATAATATGTAGTGGGACAAGTAATAAGGCAGAGCGAGTTCCAAATTAGTAGAGGTGCCAACTGGGCAAAAGCTGTTTTAATTAAAAAAAAATGTGTATGATGGTGCTGCAATGAATAATAGGCTAATATTGCAGATTATTGCCCTTATTGCCCTCTAGTGGAGCCTCCTAGGAACCACTGGTCTGAAGTCATCCCTAATTGGTGGGCTCTCATGTCCAAATGAGACACCACCTTCTGTGATGTCTCTTGTTTATATCAGCTGTACTAGATGGGGCGGGGCTTCACGGACTCCATTGGCCTCAATGAGCAGTTTCTCGGCACTGTGAGGGAAAAAGGAGACAAGACTGTTAGCAACAGCGCCTCCTCTCGACCTGGAATGTTCCACATACCTTAGGTGAGCCTTTAAGGCTCATATGCATGACAAATAATAATAATAATAATACATTTTATTTGTATAGTACACTCCCATGCTCAGAGAGCTTCACAGATATCCAAAAAGACCGACAAGGAAAAGCAGAAAAAAAGATCAAATACACAACGTTGGATACAAAATATTTCAGTAGAAACCACTAAATAAAGATAAATACAGGAAACACATAGCCTTGAATTAGAAAATGAGACAATGAAACTATACAAAAATTAAAAATGCAAAATACTTCAAGAAAATCCTGCACAAATAACATAATTGGTGATACAAATTGGTAATCATCCTGTGCATCTGGACAAAGAGGGTCAGAATGTTGGGATCCATTAAAAGCTTTCCTGAACAGATGAGTCTTAAGTTGTTTTTTAAAAGAATTAATTGAGTTAGCTGATGTAATTAAATTAGGGATGTCATTCCAAAGTCTGGGCACTATAGATCTGATAGTTCTGTCCTTAAGGTAGACTTCCTTAGGGTGCGGACAGGAGCATAGTGGTGGAGGAGGTTACTGATGTAGTCTGATACAAGGCCATTTAAAGCTTTGTAGGTTGTTTATAGAATTTATACTCAAACCTGTAAGACACAGGGAGCCAGTGGAGGCGAAGCAGGATGGGTATGATGTGCTCACTTTTGCTGGTTCGTGTAAGGACTCTTGCAGCAGAAGTTTGAATCAACTGGAGCTGTGCTATAAGATTTGAAGGGACACCTGCTAGTTGGGAGTTACAATAATCGATGTGGGAGGTGATAAAAGCATGGACAAGCTTCTTAGTAATAGAACAGGAGAGGAATGAACGAACATGGGATATGTTACAGAAGTTGAAGTAAGAAAGTTTCTTAATGTGGTTTATGTGCGTGGAATAAGAAAGGGAGGAATCAAAAATGACACCAAGATTCCTAGCAGAAGAAGGTCTGATTAGATCATCAGCAAGAGTGTTTGAAAAGCAGCTCATTTTCTTAAGCTGAGCTTTAATGCCAATTAGCATGACCTCAGTTTTGTTGCAGTTTAATTTTAAAGAGTTATGCTCCATCCAGGTTTTAATTTCACTGAGGCAAGTTGTGAGCTGAGAGAACTCTGATGAACTTTCCCTTTTAACACTGGAACAGGTCTGGGTACCATTGGCATACAACTGAAAACCCAGTCCAAAGCTACAAATAATATGCTCAAGGGGAAGCATCTATATATATAATTCACTAAGTTGACAGAACAAGCAAGACAACCATGGGATACGCACGGCATAGCCACGCCCACCAACTCACAGAGACCCGCCCACCAACGCTTTGACCATGGGATACGATGAGAACTCACAGAGCCACGCCCGACGACAACACAGAGCCCCACCCACCAACAATTCACTAAGCAGCCGACCATGGCACACACCCAACAACAATTTGAGTGAGAGCGAAAGCATTTGCCAAGAATGTTTTCATTAATCAAGAACGAAAGTCGGAGGTTTGAAGACGGTCACATACTGTCGTAGTTCCGACCATAAACAATGCCGACAGGCGATCTGGCGGCGTCATTCCCATGACCCGCCGGGCGGCCAACCGGGTAACCAAAGTCTTTGGGTTCCGGGGGGGAATATGGTTGCAAAGCTGAAACTTAAAGGAATTGACGGAAGGGCACCACCAGGTGTGGAGCCTTTTGCTTAATTTGACTCAACACGGGAAACCTCACCCAGACACGGAGAGGACTGACAGATTGATAGCTCTTTCTCGATTCTGTGGGTGGTGGTGCATGGCCATTCTTAGTTGGTGGAGCGATTTGTCTGGTTAATTCAGAAAACGAACGAGACTCCCACCTGCTAAATAGTTACGCGACCCAAGAGCGGTCAGCGTCCAACTTCTTAGAGCGACAAGTGGCTTTCAGCCACGTGAGATTGAGCATTAACAGGTCTGTGATGCCCTTGGATGTCCGGTACTGCACGCTCGCTACACTGAATGGATCAACGTGTGTCTACCCGGCGCAGAGAGACGTGGGTAAGCCGTTGAACCCAATTCGTGCTGGAGACCGGGGCTTGCAATTGTTCCCCACGAACGAGGAATTCCCAGTAAGTGCGGGCCATACGCTCGCACTGATTACGTCCCTGCCTTTTGTACACACCTCCCCTCGCTACTACCATGGTCGGGTGACTTGGTGGATTATATATAGAAAAGCAGCCGGAACCGCAAAGAACAATGAAAAGACAACGTGGCTCAGAGGTGCATGTGGACTGTAGCAGAGACAAAAGCGACTGAGGCGGTGTTTGGAAAATGAACAGTCAACGTGACTCACAGGTGCATGTGGACTGTACACAGACAAAAGCGACTCAGGTGAGGAGTTGGGGGTGGGCACATGAGCAGGCAGTGCGTACGGAACGATGATTGTATGTTGGTTCGTAGTGTGCATTGTTGCAATGTTACTTTTCTTGGTGGTTTATTAAATTACGGATTTTTCAAATGTTCATTTTTTCCCTGTGCTTAAAAATCATTAAAAAAGCGGTGTGATTATGCGGCGTATGCTATGCTACGGGTTGGCTAGTACAGGTATAGAAGAGTAGAGGGCTGAGGAGCCTTGAGGAGCAACTTGTGTGGCTATTGCTGAGCTGGTCCTACTTGTGTGTGTGTGTGAGTGGGCCCTGTGATGGACTGATATCCTGATTAGGACTTCCTGCTGTGAGTGCTGCAATGTTTGTGATGTCATGCTGTGCTTTACATCACTCTTTGTATCCAGGATTGCTTTCCCTTTGCAGTGAATGAAAATAAAATGTTGTTAATTGATGCATCAGACACCTTGTTTCAGTTTTTGTGGTATGCATGTCAGGGGTCTGTGGTAGAGTTTTTTTTTTCTATTTTTAATAAAGGATTTATAGGTGTGGATGCAAGCCAGAGTGTTTCATTGGGGGAACTGGATGATTCTCAATTAGATTTCCAATTGGCTGAAGCTCTATGGGTCATTAAGGTAAGCACCTACATCCACAAATATACACAGGAATCTAAGTAGGGCAGACAAGAAAAAACAAAAAAAAAAATGAAAATGGGAGAAAATCAAGGGTGAAAGTTTGGAGTGATCATTGAGAAAAATTGGGAGATTGAGATGGTGTGTTGGATAGGAGACAAGGGGATCAGGTGGGAGTGAGAGGAACTGGAAGGAGCAGGAGTGACAAAAGGGTTTTAGGGTCATCTCACGGATGATGAGGGATGTCAGTTGGATGACGGAGCTGAGCTTTAGTCAGCCTAACAGGCATTGGCTGAAATGGCCTGAACGAAAGGCAATAATGGTTGAATGTGCTCGCTGGGTCTTTGTCTGCTTAGCCAACCCAGAGCGTGAGTGGAAGAGAAGGGAAAGTGGGACATACTAGGGCTAAGAATGAGAAACATGCGAAATGTGACAAAATGATTAGAACTCTGTATTTTAGTCTTGATTTTAACAATCCTTTGGACTTATGTATTTATTGGTTTTAACTCCAACAGGAGCACTTGTTATTATGGACTATTTATTTGAAGAAAATGTTGCATTGCACTTTTATTGGACATAGATTGTTTTGGAATAAACTGCATTGAGGACTTTTTGCACCAGTGTTGTTGTTTGTGTCCTCACTGTCCTAGTCCATCCTGTCCATCCTTGGTACATGACTATTGGTGTCCCTGGAAAGAGAAGATGCCAAGTCTGCAGGCACCCAAGGCACCACAGCGTCCAAGCACAATACTCCTGTGTACAATTTTTAGTTTGCCCTTTACAAATCTTTACTCACTTGACTCCTGCTTGCTTATGGTTTCTGTTTAGCGTGCTGCAATTTCTCTCAACTAAAAACACAAAAAATTACAAGCAAAGTGCTGTTTTCAAAGAAATGCATTCTCATTGCTCACAAATAACTTTAGTAGTTCAGGTAAGAATATTTTGCAGTTTGATTCAGAAAGTACAGTGACTAATTATTAGGTTTCAGTCTGGGTTTATTCCCTGGCTTATGTTTATTTGTTTTATTGTTGTTTTTGAAGTATTATGTTTCATGGTTTTATTAAGTTTCTGTAAAATTTTGTTTATTAGTTAGTATTTACATACTGTTATGTTTACTCTCCATGCTTATGTTTAAACGTCTATTACTGAAAATGCTAATCACCCACTTCATAGTGTTGTGATTGAACAGAGGAGCGTTTTTACAAGTGGACTGACTAGCATAAAGTGCTCCACTGAAAGTCACAGAAAATCCTTCCTCCCCACAGCCATCAGACTCTATAACTCCTCTTCTGGTCACTCATCCACACAATAAGCTGTTCCCTCTATCCATAATCGATCTCCCAGAACATTTTTTAAACTACTTAGATGTGCAGTAACTTGTCTGTTTGTTTCTCATGTGAATAACTTTTAACTTTTTTTTTGCAAAATGTGCAATATTTCACTTGTATGTGCAACATGAAAATACTTCCTGCTCAGTGTGCTATTCTGTTTAGTAAACTAGGGATTTGATAAGAGACTCAGATGTATAGTATCTATTATATTTAATTCACTGCATATCTGTAGAGCATAGTAAATGAGGATTTATTGTAGTTTATTTTGATATTTATGCTTTTTATATTTGCTCTTTGTGTTACTTGTGTCTTTGTCTATCTGTACAACTGTAACATAAGTCATTTTTCTTTGGGATTAATGTTTCTGTTTGTATTGCTATTTATTTTTAGTATTTGTCTAATTATGTATTCCATATTAATTTAATTTTATTTACTGATTATTTGGTTTCTATGTGGTTAATCTTGTTCTCTTATATTCCTTGTGTTTTGTGGATGGACTCCCCAGGAGGTGGGGTCACCATGACCTCATCGCTAATGGACCGCCCCTAGCCCATTAAGGCAGGCTGTGAGTTCCTGACAGTTCATTCAAATGCACTTTGGTGGAGATGAGATTTGTTGTGTGAGTATTGCCTTTTCAATTTGCTTCTTTTGTTTTGTTTTTTTTTTTTAATTTTTGCCTGTCTTTGGATTTCATTTACTGGAATATTGAAATCAGACTTAGTCACTATGGATTGCATTTTTGTTAATAATGTCCTTCTTAATAAAGTCCTCACAGGTGGCACACTGGTAGTGCTGCTGCTTTGCAGTAAGGAGACTGTGGAAGATTGTGGGTTTGCTTCCCGGTTCCTCCCTGTGTGGATAGCGCTTTGAGTACTGAGAAAAGTGCTATATAAATGTAATGAATTATTATTATTATTATTAAAGATTATTTCATTTGCCCTTAAATGCACAAGCTAGGGGTTGATGGCAATCCCATTCCTTGCATTTTGAATATTTTTAAGACTTTACTATTATTTTTGCAGTTATTGAAGCCAAAGCCCCATTTAAACTTGTGTAGACCAAAGCCAGCCAGTTGAATGGACACTCAGGCTGCCTTGAAGTGTGCCTTTTCTGGGTACACTGGTTAGTTTTCTGGCCTGCTTTGCCATTTAGGTGCTGCTAAAATGTTCTTTGTATTCTGAGGGTGGATCTCCAAGAGGATCTCCATGATATCACACCGCTCCCCACCTTTATATACTGCTGGATGGCTTGCATCAGGTTGTTATTGAGTTTTGTTTGGAATTTAGTAAGTATTTACTTTCCTTCTGATATTCTGGTTTGTGGATTTTTGCTTCTCAGATTTCTGGGTTGTATATTGGGACTTCTTTGTGTTTTCTTGCATTTTAGGCAAATTCTTTTTGCCTTTCTTTCTATTTTATGCCCCTTTTTGTTAATATCTAAATAAATCCTTTCTTTATAAAGATATTGTGTTTGGGTTATCTTAACAAATCAGAGGTTTAGAGTTACCCTCTCTTTTGTAAATCATTTTTCATTTTTATTGCACTTGAAAAGCCAGTTCTCTATTTTGGGCCTGCTTATACTGAAGCTAGCAGATAGTAGTTGAGAACTGGCAGTCTGGTGAAAGGCCTGCTTTGTGGATCTTTTTGATAGCTTCACACCCCTTTTGCCATGTTTATGTCTCCCTTTCACAAAACCATTCTTATGTACCTTAATATGTAGCATATTGGCTACATTTTCTGAAAATAATTGAATGCTGTAGATGTTTGAGCAGATAGGCTTCACCCAGCCATGTAACAGTACTGAGTGCTTAGAAGCAGTAAGTGTATGAATGAGAACCACAGGATCAGTGTGATGATTTGGAGATAAAGCAGGTGTGAGGCCTCCAAAGGCTTCTACAAAAGAAGGCCAGGATCTTCACTGGCCTATCTAGCAGAGCCTCATCTTCTTCCAGCCATCCTCCTAAGGCTACTGGCTGGCTTTAGCCAGAGCATTGCCAAAATGGGAAACTTGCAAAACAACTACAAATATCATCACAATGTAACAAAAGCCACACTGTAAGTCATCAGCTTATGGTAAAAGGGCAAATAAAGAATCTTTATGAATGAAAGATCGATTAACAAAAATAGCAAAATGCAAATGAAGGCTCACAAGAACAGAAAGAGCCACAAAGGAGTTCCGTCAAAGACAATCCACAGCAAACAAGTCCCAATACGATATCCAAATATCAGAATCCTTAAATAAAGCAAGTGTAACAGATAGGGGCACTGTCGACCCCTTGAACCCTCAGACTAGACATCAGACACCAGATAAAAGTCCAAAAATGAATATTTATTCTAATAATAAAGTGCACAAAGCACCCTCCACTCCACTATACTCATAAATAAACAAATCAATAATCAATAACAATCCTCCACACTCCCAGACGCGTTGCCACCCTTCCACCCAGCTCAGCTCAACGTCTGGGATTTCCCACAATCCTTTTATAGTCCTTGACCCGGAAGTGGTTCTGTCCCTCAGTCCATGTGACTTTCTATCACTTCTGGGTCAGGTAAAAACTTCTCCTTTTCTTCATCCCAGAAGTTTATCATTTCTTCCGTTCCCGTGACTTGGAAATACTTCCGGGCTATACAGAAAGCATAAATCCCTGGGCCTCCCTGCAGCGACTCCTGGCGGCCCCCATGGTATCCAGTAGGGCTGTGAAGAAAAACTTCAAGGTCCATGATTCCCTGCTGGCATTCGGGGCACCTCCATGCTGCAAGGAGGGCTCCATGTGGCGGCTTGGAGGTGTTGGCCGGAATATATGGCCGGCAATCCCTCACACAAGATACAACCACAATATTTACTGAAAACCTAACAAACAAATGATTCCCAAATCCTGAGCCTTCTAGGCCAATTCAAATAGCGTGAGGGAGGGCTGTGCTGACATTAGGGTGGTCCTGATGATCCACAAATAACATGGAAAATAACTACATTTAAAGTGACAGTACACTATTACAAAATCACATAATGAAATAAAAAATAACATACTGTAGACATGAACAATAATAATTCTAAATTAACAGAAACACAATAAAACATAAAATACACATTTACACTTTGAATAGATTCTTAACAATCAGGCCCAGACCACCTTAATCACACCTTGAGCAACACCCTTTCCCTGGCCTGCGACACACCAGACTTTGTCCTTGGTCATCATTAACACAATCTTGGTTTGCTTTGAAAGATACCTAACCTTTGAGTACAGGTTAAATTAATATTCCACCCAAAAATTTCATTTTAAAAATTACAAAAAACCCCATGTAGTTTGTAGTGGATGCCGAGAAATGAAGCCAATAGTGACCAGTGTTGTATAATGGCAAACAATGTGAAAAACTTCCATAAAAAAAGGAAAATAATCTCACATTACTGGTGTCGCATAACCTGCATGTCAGTTATACAGTCATATGTTCAAAACGCTGGTCAAGAGTCCTGTCTTCAATTCAAAAAGTGACTCCCATGATATGCACTGATTATTCCAGAAGTTTAAATTATATAATTATAACAAATAATATTTTAGCAAAAAAGCATGTTTTGTGCATACGACTGGATAACTGACATGAGGAATATGGGAAACAACAAATGTGAGTTTTTCTTTTTTTCCATGAACATTCCAAGGCCATTGTACAGTATTGGTCACCATTGGCTTCTTTTATATCATACTAGCCAACGCCGCATAATTATTTATTGATGGGTGAACACTTCCTGAATGACACAGTTGTCCAAATGGGGTGGGTTTGAGGATACGACTGTAAGTGAATGAAAATATGGAACTCTGGAGAGAGCAACATACAATTGTCCATGACTGAAAACTGGTTTTGGCAGATACAGGCATATCATTTTGAAAGTTTGTCCCTGTGCCTTATTAATTGTCATTGCAAAGGCCAATCTAACAGGAAAATGTCTGCGTGTAAAAGGCAAATTTGAATCTGATGAGGTCAGGGATATCCGGGGAATAAGGACAGTTTGTGAGGTAGGAGCTGCGATAGGTTTACACTCCAGTACATTGCGGTGAATGCTGGTAACAGTCAGTCTAGTGCCATCACAGAGACTTCTTGTTGGCATGAGGTTTCTGAGAAGCATGACGACTGAACCTATTTTAATTTTGAGTTTATGCGGAGGCATGCCAGTGGGAGTAAGACAGTTAAGAAATTCTTCGGGGAATGAAACTTGATCTGCGGGATCATCTGTGACGATGGAGGCAACGCTGGTGAAAGTTACTTCATCGGTAGGGATAAGTTTCAGTACTTGTTCATTAAGGTGTAGCGAGTCTTCGTTGGTGACGCTTAATATAGCTTGTGTACTGAGTTGTTCCGGAGTCACAGTTGAGAAGTCGATGTCGCCTGTGGCACGCGGCTGGGGGTGGCACCCAGCTGGAATGCCCAGGAAGACAGGAGAAGGGCTTATGCCTCCTCCAGACCATGAGGGGGCGACCGCCCTGGTTCCTTTTGGGGCCACGGGTGCATGGCTTGGAAGCCTAAACCTGTAGGGGCCCGTGGTCTCTGCCAGGGTGCGCCCCCATGCCTGAAGGACCCGGAACCCCAACACTTCCGCCATACCAGGAAGTGCTGGGGGGAAGAAGACTGGGAACACCCGGAGAGCTTCCGGGAACACAGCCGGCACTTCCGCCACACAGGGGAGTGTCTAGGGAGTGTCGAGGATCACCTGGAGCCCATCTGGGTGAGGAGTGGACAAGGTTTATGTGCAGGTGAGTGGAGGTGGCCTGAAGAGCAGGCAGAGACTGAGAGAGGCCTGGACTTTGGGGGAGTTTGGTGCTTGAGGCACTGGGTTGTGCACTTTATTGGACTGTAAACTATGTATAATAAATGTGTGGTGGACTTTAACATGGTGTCCGTCTGTCTTTGTCCGGGCAGCTTCTCACACGCCATATAGTTGTTGAACGGGATCAGAAATACAAGGAAAACAATGTGAAGGTAATGGACGTGGGAGGAGTGTTAGAGTTGGTGGGCGGGGCTCTGTTGTGCGTGCCATGGTCGGCTGCTTAGTGAATTGTTGGTGGGCGGGGCTCTGTGAGTTGGCGGGCATGGCTCTGTCTTGCGTGCATCTTGCTTGCCATGGACTTAGTGAATTATATATATAGATACTTTATTCTCTCCATTCTGCATGCAAACATGATATCAAAAATTTTCACCACATGGAATAAGTTAGATTTTAAAAAATATATATCATTTTTGGGAGGAGTGATCCTTTAAGCTATATCACATATTCTGTCAAACATTCAAAGAGTCATGAAAACATGTGCACCTATAGGTATTTACAGCAATCTCAATGTCTTTCATCCGTTTCCATCACTGAGCTATTTATCAAAACCAAATTTTTTATGAATATTATATTTTTAATGGGGTTTTCAAAGCAAAAGACTACAAAAATTCTGAATAAATTAGCTTCCTAATCCACAGAGTCCCAAATTAATTATACCATACAGTATTAATTAAGAAACCACAGGGCATCCCAACGGTCCCTTCCTAATCTTAATTAATAAGCAATCTAGATAACCCACTTACAAGCCAGTGAGACAGAAGGTGCAGTAATGGAGCTTATGTGGTATTATCTTTAGAATAGAACATTATTCTAATGGGGGATCCTTATTCAGGAAATTGAATTATTGATAATTTATTTGCCAATACATTTTTTAACAATAATAGAATAAATAATCAACAGCAAAAGTTATATGGGTGGCCATTACAGAGCGTAATCTGCAGAAATGGATGCAGTGTCTCAATAGTGAATGAGAAAAAGGAACCACTTTATGCAGGCTTCATTTAGTGTGTTTATTGATCCAAAATGTTGCCTGTTTTCTGCTTGGCTTGTTTTTTTTTTCGTTTTTTTTTCTCATGATTGTAATTACTTGTTATTTCCCAAATAAATCCCACTCTTCAGGGTTCAACAAGACAAAGAGAATGCATTTTTATTATTTATGATGACACAGGTGAAACACAGCAGATTTAATGGTGCCCATTGGGCTTTGTTAATATAATATTCCTTAATAAGTGTGGAACAAGGCAGATGGTGTATCTTGTAGTGCAGAGCCAATTCAGGCTCTTTGTGATATTAACTATTAACAAGACCCTAGGCTTTAATGATTGTGTGGAGGGAGCTATGTATTTTCTATACGGTGTTTTATTAAGAGAGCCTGGCTTTCCTGTTCATTGATGATGATCAGTTCCTTGATGCCTTATGAGGTGTTAAGTCTCTCCTAGTACCCCATAGCCAAGACAGGCACCAGCTGTGAGAGACGCTAAGTTGCAGAAAGGGAATCAGAAAATGGATGGATGTGTTCTGCTGACATACTGAGAGTATCTCTTTTTCTCTCAAAGAAGTTTATAAAATAAAATCTGAATATTTGTATTCTCCTGACACTCATTGTCATGTTTATTCATTCATTCAAACCACAATCAAAATATTGTTTTAGTGCAGTTTTTTTTATATATTTAAGGTTAATATTTGAAACTGAACATAAACCAAAATGAAACAGAATATGAAACCATAATGGTACAACATTAAAACTAATAAATAAAATCCACCATCCATCCATCCATTTTTAACCCATTTATGTAGAGCAGCACTGCAAGGCTTTTGGAGCCTATCCCAGCAATTATCAGGCAAGGGCAAGGCAGGAACAATAGTTGGACAAGGCACCAGTCCATGACATAGCGAACATACACGCATACACACACACGCACACACGTACACACGCACATACACACACACACGCGCACACATGCACATACACGCACACACACGCACGCACACACACACATACAGTATGCTAGGGCAAATTTAGCACCAAGAAAAAGCCCAAACAGCTACAGGGAGAACATGGAATCTCCACACAGGGAGCACCCAGGGCAGGGAGAACCCCGGTCTCTTTATTGCGAGGCAGCAGCAGCACCGTGCCACCCTAATGAACACCTGTGAATCAGAAGTTATATTTTGCATATGAAAACTGTACAGAAATACAGTATACCTTAACTTGTGTCTTCTGTGCTCTTTTAATCCATTATTGGGTTTTGTGTAACTGGAGCCTATCTGGGCAATGCTAGGTACAAAGCAGGAGGTAGCCATTGGTGGTTTGCTAGTTCTACTCATGGACAAAACTACAGTCTAAAATGTATTTGTAAATTTTATTTACAATACACATTTTTATCTACCTCCACATGTATTTTATTATAAAATTGTTTAAGACGTTTTGTGTTTCATGCACGCCTTCTGGATGGAGCTCTCAAGCAAACTGACCCAAATCCACAGCCAAGAAGCAGAGATTTACTTTTGTAATATGCAACCCAAAGTCAAGGGTAACAATGCCTAAGGGGCATTTCTTTTGTTTATTTTTGTTACTTATTAAACTTGAAAACGCAGTTAGAGCCCCAAAGTTTCTTCCGGCAGCCTGCCATTCCTGTACTTGGCTGCATCTTATTTGTGGTAATGTTATGATTCCTGGTACCACAAACTCAAAGACGGGTTCAGGCCTCAAAAACAAAAAGTCAAACCTGCTTTCAGTTCCACAGGCCTGCAACAAACTATTAGGCAGCCTGGCCCTAAACTCAAAAGGCAGGCTTACAGCCTGCATCTGCCTAAAACTAGAGAAAAGGCTTTTAAGTCTCAAATATCAAAGTGAAGGAGGGAAAATGCATGAAAAATATTAAACTTCTTTTGATATTTAAATATTTTAAGGATGATCAAAAAA
The DNA here is from genome assembly GCF_900747795.2 of Erpetoichthys calabaricus. Classification (NCBI taxonomy): domain Eukaryota; kingdom Metazoa; phylum Chordata; class Cladistia; order Polypteriformes; family Polypteridae; genus Erpetoichthys; species Erpetoichthys calabaricus. Next base: position 47,982,565 of record NC_041406.2, read on the forward strand.
TAGAGCACATAAAGGCAAAGCATTAAAATTAAACAAAATATGTTTTGCCTTAAACAAATCCAATAAGCACAAATCCAAATGACTGTACCTTGTGAACAAAGCCAGTAAATTCAAATACCAAGAAGAAGCAAGAATCAAAATAGAGGTGCAATGCCAAAGGTTTAGCATAACCTCAAACTTTTTCTTTTATACAGCTTGCTCAACTACAGGAATCTTAAACTCCCTACTATACTATAATAAGAAAATGATGTCTTGTGTTAATTACATTTTTTTCTGTGTACAGCAGCTGTTCAGAAATGCTCTCCTCAGCAAATACACTTCGAACTGCTCAATAAACCTACTTCATCACTACAAACCTTTCAACCATTTTAGATGACTTCTTTGTATACTCTGACCCACTCACGCTGTTTCTCATTTCATTAAAATGAGGGACAGAAATGTGACTGTTGAATGGAGCACTCAATATACAGTTTTGCTCATAAGTTTACATACCTTGGCAGAATTTGTTAGAAGTGTATCATAATTTAAAGAAAGGATGACTGATCCAGCAAAAGACATTTCATTTACTTTTAATGGAGTCCAAGTTAAACTATAAGGCATCACAGAACAGCACAACCATTAAAGGTCAGTATCCCATGGTGAATAATTTCAAGTAAAAGATTCCCTTACTTCGTGTTATAGTTAGTGTTGAAAATCAGGCAGTTGGGGTTATGTTTCAGGATTTTGATTTTTGCTCTATTTATTTCTTTTTTTGCATCTCCGCATCAGAGTCTACTGGTTTAGGTGCTCACAATAATCCTTGGGACCTTGAACATATCAAGGTCTTGTTTTCCAGCTCTCTGTTGCCACTAAGTCTTTGGTAAGTATTCTGTATGAGTAGCTCATATACATATTTGTGTGTATTTTGACTTTTTATACGATTTACCACAACTAAAATCCAAATAATTAAAATGAGGCAGTAGCATTGCACCACTATGGTATCAGCAACAGCATCCATTGTAGAGTTTGTATGGAGATGGAATCTTTCCCAGAAACATCAGAGGCAAAGCAGAAACCAAGTCTGAACAGGGCACAGGTCAACAGGGCACACCATATACACATACTACAGTCATTAAGTGGATAGACGTGCTGCTGTTTCATGGATCAAGCTCTGGGGTTCAGATCGAGCACTTGATTATTGTCTGTGTGGTGTTAGCATGTTACCCCCCCCACCCCTTCATATCTGGATGGGTTATCCTCAGGATACTACAGTTTTCTTCCCACATCCGGATAGACATGCTGGTTAGGTCAAGTGGCCCTGTGTGGGTGAATGCATGAGTAGGCCCTCTAATGGATGGTTCCAACCTTGCGAGCAGTGCTAGTGGACTAGTTTCTGATCCCTGCGGCCCCAGATTAGATTAAGGAAGTTTGAGAGTGAAATGTTTTGTCACGGTATCAACATACTGTAACCTGCATGTGTTTGGGAAATGGGTGGAAAACACAGCACCCGGACCTGGAGGTAATCCTTACAGACATAGAGAGTACATGAAAACTCAGCATATGCGATGGCCATGTCAGGGATTGAACACAAGTCTCAGTGGATGAGAGGCAGAAGTGCTAGCCCTATAAAAGATGAGGAAGAAAATTGTAACAAGAACAACTTCAGAAAAGTGCAAGGTGCATGCAAATCACTTGCATTGCAACACATTTGTTTTGTGGATAATTGCAGTTTTTTTTCCTGATTTGTACTGAATCAACAAACAAAAGAAGGCAAATACAGCAGTTGAATGCCATTTTGTGCAAGCAAAGAAAGGTTTAACACAGTATCCACTTCTCAAAGGCAGTTATCACTCAGCAGGAACAAACTGTGTGTGCACTTCTTAAGATAGTATAAGACATATCAGTTATCATGAGCTACCATATGCCTTTAAAGGCGTTCCCCCATGGGGCAAGTGTTGCTGCTTTTACGGGCTTGTTGGCAGACCTCCAAGTGAAGTCTAAGCCATGCTTGTTTCTGCACTGATGCCTCATCTGCTTGGTTGGTTTCTCTCCCATTAAACTCATTTAAACTGAATATGTGATGGTCATCCACATTTGAAAGTTACTTTCAGACACATAGTCGCTCTAACATGGCTTTCTGATTGGCGCATAAGTAGAGGGATATTCTGCATTTATGTTAGAAAGTAAGTATTTAGCATTTTGAGTGCCAAGTGTCAGGGATAAGTGACTGAGTGCTACATGCCATTACATTAGCTAGCTAAGATGATATTGGCATTTAGAAGCACACTACCACATTACTATATGTAATTATTCATTCTAGTTTGTTAAAAATCACACATATATTTGTAAGCCTAGCTTATTATAAATGTACCCATATATCTATCTACCCATTTTAACCTGTCTAGCTTCCAATGATTGGTGCGCAGAGGCTCTGTGCACAAGCCACCTTAGCCCATCATGTGCAGATCCACACAATCACAGATAGCAAATTTAGAGTCACATATTAACCTTAGGCATGTGGGAGACAAAAACAGAGGACTCGGGTGGGGAGACCCACCTAGATACAGTATAGGGAAATCATTGTCGACTTCGAGAAGATCCATGCCATCTACATTTCCCACAGCTCCACTGTAGAGTCAGTCCAGAGCACATAGTTCCTGGGAGTGGAGGTAATAAATAGTCTCTCCTGGACCCAACACTACTCCTTAGTCTAGAGAGGACAGAAGTGACTGGACCTCCTGTTGTGCACAAGGACAGCTAACATCTTCCCTCACACCTTTACCACTTTACAGAGGCAGAACAGAGAGTGTATTGACCACCTGCATCTCTGTCTGGTATCGGGACCATAATGCCTTTGACTGGATTTCTCCTGCAGAGAGTGGTGAGAACGGTCATTGGGACATTCCCAAACTGTGGAACTCTACAGCAAGTCCTCCCAAAACAGCGCTACCAATGTTATTAAAGACCACACTCACCTCCTCAATAGACTGTTTACCCTCTGGGAAGCAGTACTGAAGTTTAAGGTGTAGAACTGCCAGATTTTATAAACATTTTGTCCCATAAGTCATTAGACTTTAAAACAGTGATCAATCTGTTAATAACACAGTGAAATATATAATTATTTGTGTAACTAGTTAATCAACCTGCGGTGGGTTGGCACCCTGCCCAGGATTGGTTCCTGCCTTGCGCCCTGTGTTGGCTGGGATTGGCTCCAGCAGACCCCCTTGACCCTGTGTTCGGATTCAGCGGGTTGGAAAATGGATGGATGGATGGATGGATGGATAGTTAATCAACGTAGACCTCATGTTTTTATTTGACACATAGGTTGTCTCTTTGGTCTGGCATAATAACACACACTCATTCCCTTTTCGTCACGGGGGCCTTTTCCTCTTTGGATAATGCCAACCATTTTTGTTGCTTCCTCTCGCATCGTTGAACTGATCACTTATACTGTATAGTCAGTGTTTTGCTGAGAAAATGTGGAGTTGGTCATTACCACATTGGCCTAGTTTAGTGACTCTAGTCTAGTCATGTAGGCTTTGGTTTCCTGGTATGTGCATCAATTTATTGTTATTTTCACTCAACCACACAAAGTTATAAGTCAGTGGCATTATAATTATAAACCTCATTCACGTGGCCCAAGCATATGCACGAAAGTCACTACCACGCTTCTGTCACCAGTAAATAACGTTGAATAACAGAATAGGCCGATACGACTCATTTTCTTATTTTTACAGGTTGATTTGGCATTTTATTATCATTTTTGATTTTTTTTTTACCCTTCTTCTACATGTTTTCTTCCTTACCCAGGCAACCGAAGAGACACATAAGTCCACAGACACACAGACATTAATTTCATTCTTTAAAATATTACCTTTATTCTACATACAGTATGTGCAATATTTTGATAGTTTTTTACTCTAGTTTATTTTTGTTGTTTACTTTTCCTCATAGTCAGGCTGGTGACACAGTTTAATTCTGCTGTGCATTGTGGTGTGTGGTTCCAAATGGCAAAAGAAGTTACCCTTGAACATTGAAACGAGTAAATTCAACACAGACAGTGACAAGGCCAGGTATCAAACACAGCATCCTGGAACTACAAGGCAGCAGCACTAACTACTGTACCACCATGCTGCCCTATTTCAGCACTGAAAAAAGAGGGAAGAGCCTCTACTGAATATACTAAGGGGTGGATCATAGGGAATTAACTTTATGGTTTAATGTTTGAAACTAAAATGGGATGATATTGCATTAAGTCAAAGTGAATCACAACCTATTCAGAAGAAAGGGATTTGATCATGTTGCAATTAAGTGTTCAAATGGTCAGAAGATGCTTCGACAAAGATGGTGAAGGAGTGTGTTGCCTGCCAGGCATATCTGATCCAACATTGATAGTTAGCTGATGAGTTAGATCAGGTGCGTCTGGTCAGGGAACACTTAAATCTGCAAGGAGATGTGGACCCCTAGGACAACAATTACAAAGCCCTCGTTTATGTGACAGGAAGGCCTGCTTCTTCTCAAGCAAAGCACTGAGTATTGTTCAACTGATTTGTTTGTGGAAATCTGGAATACAACTTTTGAATCATTACTATTTCTGGTTTTTAATGAAAAACAGGAAAAGTTTCTACTAACAAAATTAAACTGAATGAAAAGAACCAGTAAAAATAATGACTGCATTGTGCAAGATTAATATAATAAGAGCATGTAGCAGAAAACAATAGCATAAAATAACATAACTACTTTATGTTGGAGTAATCATCAAAACGTACTGTATAATTTACTTGAATAAATTAATAATAATAATAATAATTTTTTTAATTTTTTGCATTTATATAGCGCTTTTCTCACTACTCAAAGCGCTCAGCAATTGCAGGTTAAGGGCCTTGCTTAAGGGCCCAACAGAGCAGAGTCCCTAATGGCATTGACGGGATTCGAACCGGCAACCTTCCGATTGCCAGTGCAGATCTCTAGCCTCAGAGCCACCACTCCGCCCTACACTGAAGTAATTTAATACTGATGTGATGAAGCAACTCAGAATTATACAGCACTAGTCAGAGTAACCTAGTGTTCCCTGGCTATAAATAAACATTGGAAAAACTGCCTTTTGGAAATTCAACATGGCTAAACACAACCCATGATGACACAAAAAGATGCACTCTATGACAAAAGGGGTGATACTGAGAGAGAATGAAATATTTATCCAAATGTAATGAGAAGGAAACACTGTAAGTACCTCTGATCTTAGGTAAGATTGGCCGCTAAAAAGCTCCAGAGCAGTCCTGCTGCCTAATGGGAATTGCAGTCTTCACGTTGATGCTGGTTTTTGTGTTGCTCCCCTTCTTTACAACCCCTATTCCCGTTATGTCATCTGTCCTCTATTTTAAGTGAGACCAACGGCAAGGAACATACTAAATGTTGTTTTTACATGACAAGCAGACATCGTAACGGTTTACAGTTTTATTTATATAGATTATAAAGCAAACAAGTCATGCAGAATCAATGTCCAAATTTCAATTGAGTAAATTTGCTGATTTTTTTTTTCAAAAACAGAGTGTGATGTGTACACAAACATATACTGTACTTATGTTCATACACTACTGATCAAACGTTTCACAAGACCTCAGATTTGTCAAAACATGAAGAAAAACTGAGGTGTTCTAAAACTTTCGACCAGTAGTGTACATACATATATTTTTATTATAATAAGATTCTTAAAATATCAATTCACAACAGCAAAGGGAAAAGTAAAAATAAAAAAAAGTCTAGTTCCAGACTGCAAATGTCCCACATCAGCCAGCTGCCCAACCCCACAACAGCCAACATCAAGTGTATGCAGCAAAGATAAACATCTACAATTTCAGTGGGAAACAACAATTATAATACCCAGTGCTAAGTTAATGATTTACAGGTGAATGCAGCTGACTCTCACAGCTGGCAGATTTCCCTTTCTGGGCACTAAATGAGATTTATTTTTCAGCCACTTTATAGTTTGACTCATGATCTTGAACAGCACAAACCATTCAAAGAAAATGGTTTTTCATTTTTTCTCATCATAAAACAGAGACAGAGTGATATGCTGACAGCTTTGCCGTTTTTTTACTACGGATATTGAAGTATCATCATGTCCAGAGTTAGTCCTTGCTTTGCACCTGAAGCTTTTGAGATGGCTACAGCCCCCATAAATTGGATTATTGGGTCTGCAAACGTAATCATGTATCATGTTGTTTCACGACAGACAGTATATGCTGATTTTAATAGTCTAATGGATGCTCTGTGTTTTATGATATCTCATGATTTTAGCATTTTGCAAATATTATGTTCTGCATCTGTTAGTAGACTTCTTAGTAACAGCAAGCTTAATTTTCATCAATAAGCACTTATTCATTTTACATGAAGGATGCATTACAGCTGAATTAAGCCCCTCGAGATAAAGGCTAAAACCCACACAGTCCTTATATGGAATGTTAGATATATGGCCCGTTTTCAGCTACATTGCTTCTGTCATCCATCTTAAATGTGAGAATGTGTGGCAATTGGAGTCCACACACTTTTTATTTTTTTTTTAATCACACTCAACATGAGGATGTTGTTAGTGGATTTTATCAGCTGATCTTCAAACAAAGACATTTATTATCTTCATTTAATTAACATCCACAAGCATTATAACCATAGAACAGCTATGGTGCCTTAATTATTTTTTATTTGTGGGGATTTTGCTATCAAAGTCCAAGGAGAGACAAAGTGAGCATTTACAAGTAGTGACAGCATTCCTTTATAAAGAATTGTAGGCCATGAAATGCAGATTGGATAATGATTAACTGTACAAGCAGCATGACTTCTCCGAGTTACAGGTCTCCAAGTCATTTTTCATGTATGCATATGGAGCGAAAACAATCCTGCTAATTCACCGCTCTTGGATTTACCTTCAGTGTGCAATTGAAGATTGAGATTTCATTAAAATCCAGCTTGATGGATTTCTCTGATCAATGAAATGCAATGCACTTCAGTTCTCCAGCTTGTTTATTGTAACATTATTGATTGTCTTAAAGACAGGAGAATGTGGGTTTAATTCTAGTAATCAAAATTTAAAGGGTCCATCTACATCTCAATATACCCTCAGGTTGTTTTTTTTTACTTTTTGTACATTGTGTTCTGTAGTGAGCACTCCAGCTCCCTAAACACCTGACTACAAACAGGAACAGACACAAGTCTCAAGCACAAGGCGCTTTTATTGTGGGAAACTCTTGTAACAAGCGTTTCCCACGTCACAACCAGAATACAACTGTGATACAGCACACAGCAATAGAGCACTCTGCAACTCTTTTCCATCTTCTCTCAGCCCCACTCATTGTCTTAACTCCTCCACACAAGCACTGTCCTCCTTCCTCCCGACTCTGGCTCTTGGAGTTGAGGCAGCTGGCATCTTTTATGCAGTACCCTGGAGTACTTCTGGTGTCCCATAAGTGTGATCCAGAAGCACTTCTGGGTGAGGTGGAATCTCGATGAAGTAGGGTTCTCCAGTCCCTGCAGCACCCACGGAACTCCACAGGGCTGAGCCGATGAATTCCATCTCCCATGATGACCTGTGGGAATCTGGGGCACTGCTGCAGCCTGGGGGGCTGCCATCTAATGATCTGGGGGAGACAATGCCCTGTACACTCTCCCTTCCGACTCCCCCGGTCTTTCCAACTCATGGGCGTCCCGGCCATCCATCACAACAGTTGTAACTTTTGTAAAAGAAATGTCTGCCCCTGTTTGAAGAAGAGAGGAAGATGTTACCTTTGTCATCATCAGAGCATCTCTAATTCTTAAATACTGGTGTACAATAACCATACTGCAGAGTCTCTTTAGCTAGTATTCTGACCGAATAAGTAGGCTTCTTCACATTATCCTTAGCTGCATAATAAGTCCTATTGAAGCCTAATATACTTATTAGATTTTTTTGTATCCTATAATGAGCATAAAAGGTTTTGTAATGTGGAAATCAAAGCAACATTTTTCTGATTTGACAAGATTAATTATTTAAAGAATGATGTGACAGATTCCATAAGTATTCATTTTTTCATGTCATTATATTACTTCTGTGACAGTTGATGGAGTCTTGGGACATTCCACTAGATATTTAATTTCACCCATGCTTTAATCTTTCATTGCTCCACCTTAGGTCAGCTCTTTGAAAGTGTAGTGTCTAGCAGGGTGTTTGGAGAGTGTAGAGAACAGAAACTGCTGGCAAACCATCTCCTTTTATACAGTACTATTACAATATATTTAAAAACCAAAAAATATTTTGTCTTACGGGTACCTTCAGTAATTATCCGTGTGTGACTCAGCTACTCTCACATGGTTTTTCCTCTCCCCACTATGTTCCCATAAAGCCTTCTTCTCAGACTTTGTCTTTTCGAGAGGTGCTGCTTGCCTCCTATCCACCTTTTAACTACCACCAATGGTGGGAGGACCCTCATTACCCACAGTAAAAACATCATTTGTATTCTTGTGAATGGCAGGAAACTTTCCATGTTTGAAGGCGACTCTCAGCATTCCCCCTATGCCTTTCCTTGGTATCCTCATATGTGTCAATCTCCCTTGCACATTACTTCCTGTCTAGACTGTGTTTGACTGAGCAACTATAGTGAAACTGATCAATCAGACCAAAGCCAAACAGACAAATCAGATTGCTCAGAGGAACCAGACACACACACAGCCATTAGTGGTTTATTATATAGATAGATATCTGAAATAGAGGCATAAACGGAACAGGGGAAAATTTTCTCTCTCCTAGAACCCCACACTTTCTCTCTCTCTGTTTCTGTTTGCCTCTGTTGAGGTATTCTAGCTACCGCTCCTTCAGATCCTTTCTGTGATAGGTAGAGGACAGGCTTTGATGTATTTGGAGTTCTCCCAATTGTTTTAGTGGTCTTCCCTTCCCTCAAGAGTGTTCTGCATTAGGAGAGAGGGGAGGAGAAAACTGAGGTACTCTAAAGCTGGGATTCCCAAACTCAGTCCTGGGGACCCAATGAGGCTGCAGGTTTTTATACGAGACAGCTTCTGTTTTTAATTGGACTCCTGGGCTTAATTAAGTGAACTGTTATTTCCCAGATTCTGTGTTTTGGGAACAATATAGAAAATAGAAAAATAAGTTTGGTAAAAAAAAAATATTAAAATGTATTAAGCAGTTATATGGGGAAAATGTATCTTTCTTTCTTTTTAACAATATTTTCATCTTGATTTTCATTCTACTTTTCCAGGTGTTCTAATTGTTTAATTAATTCATTATTTACTACTTAGTGGGTCGGTCTGATGCTAAAGTAGTTGTAGCCTTTTGTGATTCAGTGTTGTTTGCCTGGGTGTCTGTTCTGCTCATTTTGAATTGTCATTATTAAGACACAATGAAGGGAGCAAACTGCACAGGGAAAGGGTGAAATATATTAAAATCAACAAAAGAGAGTTAAGCATTCAAATCTATAGGAAAAAACAGAAATATTTCTAAATGTCTTATAAATGTAAAAATCATGCTGTGGTGCTTTTCTGAATGTAAAAAATATCAGCTAATTAAATGAGGTCAGTGTTATCAGTTGTTGTCACTGATTATGAATCTGGTTGGACCTGGTTAGGTCCCCAGGACTGAGTGTGGGAATCCCAGCTCTAAAGAATCTTAATATTTTCAAATGTAATTTTTCTTATTGATCAACACAGGAGCCTCTACAACATAAAAATGAGTACACCAAATCTACAGATCTTTCAAAACTGGAAAAAAGCACCAAAGAATTATTATTAGCACCTCGATGTACTTCAGTTCCACCTCTTGTGGTTAAACTACCCCCAGTCTCTTTTTTCCAGGGGAGAACAATGATCTCAGACTTGGATGTGCTGATTTCCAACCCCACTGTGTCAGTAGGTTTAGGAGTTTCTCAAGGTGCTCCTTCAAGTTCCATCTGGCAATAATATCCCCAGTTGAGATTAATGTTTCTCAACTTGCTCTGAGAAAAGCCTCGTGTTATGATCACCTAGCGAGAGACAGGTATTCAAAGGAAATTTGGAGTGATAGAAAATGTCCTGGAGATGGAAGGAACACATTGGGGAACAGAGAATCATCATCATACAAGAGTCAGGGAACCAAAAGGACCACCAGAAATGAATATCTTAACAAAAACACAAAACCAAAGTTAGAGTGAAAAGCAATGTGGCAACGTCCTTAAACTACAGTAAGTTAAATAACACTATTTATTATCAGTTGTTAAAGAAATGATTTGATGACTGGATGGTAGGAGCTGACCAGCACCATCTTACAAAGGTTAAAGGTGGTGTCCAGAAACAGATGTGGTAACTATAAGCAACATGGCTGTGGTTGTGGAATCAAAATAGAATTGCCAGAATAACAACAGGCGTAAACAAGCAGAACCATACATGTGAAAATTCCAAAAATGAGATGAACAGAGTGTAAAGATGCCAAAGACTCAAATTCATTTATGTAGAAGATGACTCTTCTGAGTTAAATAAAAAATAAATAAATTCATTACATTTATATAGCGTTTTTCTCAGTACTCGAAGCGCTATCCACACAGGGAGGAACCGGGAAGCGAACCCACAATCTTCCACAGTCTCCTTACTGCAAAGCAGCAGCACTACCACTGCGCCACCTGTGAGGACATTGTTAAATGATTTGCCAGAACCTCCCTAAAACTGATCAAAAGTTATTCTTCATGACCACAGGAAACTCCTGCCACTTACAAGCCCTCACTTTGACAACTTCTACAGTACATCTCCGCAATGACCAATGCAATATTCTATGCTGTGGTGTGCTGGGCTGGAAACATCACTTGATGAGAGGCCCAGCAAATCAACTAGTTAAGTAAAAGGACAGGCTCAGTCATTGGACGAACTCTGGACCCTCTGGAGGCCGTAGTGAAGGAGAGAATGAAAGCAAAACTGAGTGTCGTTATGAACAATGCTGCACATCCTCTCTGACACACAGTGAGGACTTTCAGCCAATGAATTATTCAGCAGATGTGTGCCAAGAAACACTACTGGGGCTCCTTTACACAAACAGCAATATGTCTGTATAGTGCCTCACTGTGACTGTTACAGCCAAATCAGAAGTTTTCTTTCTTTTTAACCATCCTGATGCTTTTTCAGATGGTAGTGTATGTATATATATATTTATTTAGCTATTTTTTATTTAAATAGCTACAGTAAAAAAAACAGATTTTCCCCTTGGGAACAAATACAGTTCTATCTAACAATTCACCCAAAAGGACTTTAGAGTCAGTAGATGGTACATTTTTGGTCACAAAATCCAAGACCATCGCTCTGAAAAGGCCAAATAGTCTTAACAGGTGTTAACCACATATTTTGCACAAACAGTCAAAGATGAACTTGATGTAACTTTGAAGGGACCTATTATCTACCAATTAAAAACTCTGTAAACTGTGGGTATCCCCACACCTACCTAGGGCTTCTCCTTTTGGATGTTTCAGAGCAGGAGAGTCCAGCCTGAGAAGCCTGGTTGGAGACCCATTGCAGTGTAAATCTGATTACATCTATTTGGTACTTTTTATCTTTCCATACAAGCACTAGTTCCATCCCCCACCATAGAAATTCCCTTTCACATTCCAAGAAGCAGCTCCTGCTGCCAAGGTCCAGTATGCCCAAAACTGCTGCCAGTCTTGCCTGTCATTCAACTGACATTGCACCCATCTGCCACTATTTGCCTTGCAAGTGTTGAGCCCACATAAGGATGTCTGTGTAGATTACCTAGTTATGCAATGAAACGAAGGAATGATTCACTGTAACTGTATCCTAGATTTTGTTTTCTTTCAGTAATTTTTAATTAATTGTCTGATTTTTTCTTATAGACAAACTTGCCCGGCAGTGCTATAGAAACTCAAGAAGAGAAATAAAATTTCAGCAAGTAATTTATTTAGCTATGCCCTGCATAAGAGAACTGTTTTTTTCTCCATTTTGGATAAACCAATTGCAGTAAATGGCTTTGAATTCCATGTACTGTAAATGTTAATTATCTTCTTTATTAAATATAGTGCGGAAAATGTAATAAGAGGTTGATAAATTGTGTAAGTGGCTGAATGAAAAATGACGGAATGCTCATTAAACATTTGGCCTCCTTTATGGATTACAGATATTCTATTTTTTCATTCATGTTTTGCTATTCTGCATTTAAGATATATCTCTGAGTTTTTTGAGTTACATTTTGAACAAATCACTTTTGTGAAAGAAAGAATTTGGGGGCTTCACTAGTAATACTTGCTGATCACAATGCTGGATATGCATCATGCATGTAAATAAAAATTCACAGTAATCTGTACATATGATAAAAAAATATGAATTTCATTTATAATTAATTTAGATTATTACTTTGCCATTACAGATTAAAAAGTATCCTTTCATATTGCTATTCTAAAATATAAAAGCATCCAGACAGAGCTAATGCATTATATAGTCACTGTATTTGCTGTTAGATCTGCCTGTCTTGCCAACAGCTTATTAGAGCCAACATTTCAAGTACCTTGCTAATAATAACTTGTTTGGATGTTTCCATCTTGGCTTTTGGCCATACCACATCATTTGCTGCTAGATTTCAGCTATAGTAATTCATTGCTGAAAGCTGACAGTGCACCATCTCTTCCTCTGCTTACTGTCTTAACATCTGCTTTTGAGATCAGGAAGTTTCATGTTGTAAATTTCAAGAAATGCAGTTTGCTGCTCTGCCTTATGGTTTGCATTGCTGTTGTTCTGTGAATGAAGTATCTGGGATATTTTTGTCATTTTTCTGGCATTTGCAGTTTATTATATTTAGTTCATAATGTGGATTTCTTAAATAAAAGAGTAACTGAAGCTAGAATAGAACAACTGTAATGCATTATTGTAAGCAGTGCCATCTGATGTTATTTACCTAACTGTTCCAAGAATGAGTTGAAGGCAGCTAGACAGGGTTCATTCCTTTCATCTTCTTTCAAATTTCTTTCTATATGTTTTGGTAAGATGCTCATCATAAATAATATTCAATTTCGTTGCCACATGTTCTGGGCTAGGAATTATTTAAATTATGAAGAATGTGTTGTACCAATGGACAGAAACAATTCTATGGGATTTAAGAACTTGAATGGGAGACCTTATTAGGATGCTATCATAGAGAACAGAGAAAGTGAAGAAGTGATACTGGGGTTCTATTATGGTAAAGACGAGAACAAGTGTCAGTTAAGTGTAATCCACTAGCTCATTTAATTCTCACCTGCCTCCACAGTCAGTACTGAAACACTTGTATCTATGCAAGCTTAGATTACTTGGGCAAGGTGCTCTGCAAGATTACTTTCATATGGTAATGACTATTTATTGTGAATATTGAATTAGCTTTATAGTCATCGACATTTGTTTTAACCACACATTAATCACATTTGCAGCCCATTATGTACAGTATACAAACAAATTTTCAGTGATCTTGTTGGCTTTGCTATGACAAGTCAGATATTCAGTTGGACATTAGAGCACAATACCTGCTTTATCATGTAAGGTCCTACTGTGACCCTATTTTCCCCTTTTACATTTTGTATTGCGTAGACCTTACTAAAACTTACACTGTGTGATCAGGTGCTTTAGCACTTCCTCCCCCATTCCCTTCTATATCTGTAACCTTGGGCAATTAGACAATGTAAAGAAACAGACAGGAGTTAAGTTACACATTTAATTATGTATTATTGATAAAAATGCTCAAAAGTATTAAGGAAGCAGAATACAATGTGAATATTGGCAAATCATACTCTTTTAGCCTAAGTAGTGGTGCATCCTGCGTCTATAAGCCGCTCTCAGCTTATGTTCGGTCTAAATTACTTTGCTACCACATTGCCTTTAAATGAAGTGTTGAAGCAGGCCACATCCCTGTCTCAATATGACTGCCATAGTAAAGTTGTCTTCATCATGGCCTTCTCTTTATGGCCAGATGGTGAGAGAAAGGTAAAGACAAGATGACGAACTTTATACCATATTTACCACAAAACACAATCCAATGGGGCATTGTAATAAAAAATAGCCTCTGATTCAAGAACAATCATAAACAGCCAAACTTTAGACCAGCAGAATTCAGGTAACAACTCATCCCCGAATTGCTTTGTTTAGTCAGTTTATGGCCTTCCTGCAGTGGATGGCTTATGGGCCCTACGTTTATACACAGCCACCCTTGCCAAGCTGGTGTGATGCCCCATCCCCCTCACCATACATTTCACATCCTGAGTTAGTCCTAAAGAATGGAGAGGTTGGTTAGGTAAACATTCAAGCACCGCTGTTCTCATCAACGAAGTAAAACATGTCGCCTAAAACACTTACCTAATATTACATTTGCTTTGTCTAGTTTGATGCAAAGACATACAAAACATTTATCGACTTATATGATAGAAATCAGTCCACCACAATTTTAGAGGACAACCTCAGAAATCAACATGCCATGATTGCCAGTCATGCTGCAAGTCGTTTTTCAATTTAGTGTTGTACTAGGTAATATATCCTACCTGACTTTCAGTCATACTTCATGCATGAACTTCATTAAGATGGCCATGAGACCTCATTTGGATATAGGATCATCACTCTTTGTTGAACCTTACATCATTCCACCATGTATTAGGCATCATTCTTTGTTCAACTGCATCCTCATTAAGAAATAAAGAAAGGGCATAGTCTTTCATATTATCTCAGGGGTCATCAAATTTAGTCCTGGAGTGGCACAGGTTTTAGAAGCCAATCTTTTTCGGCCAAGAACACATTGGTAATTCTAAGTCTTTTACTCTTTTCTCTTCCATTTCATTCCACATCTCTCTATTATAATAAAAAAAATCCTGGGACAACGCGACTTTTTCAGAGAGATACTTTCACAAGACTTTGTGCCAAGAGATTTAACCATGCCCGGGTCCAGAAATAAAAGACAAAAGAGTAGATCACAAAGTAGAATGTCGTAAAGAATTGCAAAACGTTTACACGATACACATGCAGAGCAGGTTAGAGATAATGAAAGTACTAAAATTCAACAGTCTCAAAAAAATGATAGTAAAGATCGCATTAGCACAAACAAATAGAAATTATTACTCGGTGAAATAACGGAAGAGCGAAAAGAGACCAAAAATATTGTTAGGATTTAAACTTTAAGTCGGAGACTTGTAGATCGTCTAATTTGTGTTGCCATCAGGGAAAAGTAGTGTTTCTTCCCAATGAAGAGGCATATCCATGAGAATTAAGATTTGTTGCTTGGTGAAAGTGAAATCCACATACGCTGTCACGCTTGGGTCACAGAGTTGCACAGATACACAGGAGATTTTAGTGAGAAAAACGTCATTCAAACACCTCAAACAAATATAAATCTCTTTCAGAAGTGAATCGAGCACCATGTGTAGTTGGAGGGGACAGTTCCATCTCTCAATTAAAAGAATAGAAAATCTTCCTCTTCATAGGGGCGCAACTCGGGAATGGGAGCCCTAACAGGAGCAGAGGATGTCTGGGGGAGAAGAGAGACAAGGCAGTGAGACAAAAGGACAGCTGCTGTACAGGTTTTTAAATGTTCAAAGCACCGCGCAAGATGCAGATCACCCAGCACGGCAGCAGCAGCAGCAATCCAGCAGGTGATTGAGCAAAGAGGAGGTAAAAAAAAACTGGATTTGTTTCCCATTGTATCACCATTTAGGTGGTGGTTTTGGAGGAGCAACCGTCTCCTTGGGATGCATTCAGCCCCCCTCTTCACAATATGAGTGGCAGAGACGTAAAGTGGCTGGCACGTAGCGCAGCCCGGGGGGGTTGGCAAGTGAAGCTAGCAGGGGGCGAAGCCCCCTAGTATTTTATTAATACAGATGCTTAAGGATGAAGACACACAGGTGTAAATGGGACCAAGTTAGATAGTGAACTTCTGGTTTCCTTTTGTCATTTGCATCTCATTGTTTATGGATAGCTGGTTAGGTGAGCAAGAATCAGTTAAAAAATAATTCAGTTGATTAAGACTAAAAGAAAAAAATGAATAGTTAAAAATCTTAACATTTGCATCTCAGTTAAATAAAAAAAATGCTCAATAAGGTTGCCTAAGCAATCATATTTGAAGCAAAATCTTGCAGCCACTGTGGCACTCCAGAACAAAAAAAAATGGAGGACCCCTGCATTAGCTCCATCTGACCGTCAGGCAAAACTGGCAATTCAGTCCTCTTGACTTTCACTTAATTTTATCACTTTAATTTTTCTTATAAATTTGGCTTGCTGTTCATTGTACAATCTGACCCACAATTTCCCAAGACCAACAACACACTTTGCATCACTTTATCTTTTCCGATATTCAGTCCTCTACCTGGCTCACTCTTTACCTTCGGTTAGTTGCTCATCTATCATTTCAAAGTGGTCCCCAACTCCTGTTGCTGTCCAGTCAATGTCTCTTCCCTCTCTCACTAAACAACTTTAAATCTCCTGATGTAACTTTTCTTGAAAAAGGTCAAAAGATGACCTTTTGAAAAATGCGCTTACAACTTTCCATCATCTTTTTCCAACTTTTTGTTCCCCATACATAACTACTCTTTGGCTTGGCTCTGAGCCCCATAAAAACATTTCTAATTGTTTCCAACAGTATTTTATTCCTCTGCTATGTGTCACCAACCAGACTCACATCACTGATTCTTCCTCGCCACAACCTTCTCCCGGACATACTGCATTTTTAGATTATTTTTCATACATTATCAAGGGTGTTGAAAGCGCCTTGTGTACACACGTCTGTCCAATACCTTAGTATTTTCCTGCTAGTTTTTCCTCATTCTGATTCATTTCATGTTTTTCCTATTAGTGTTCCACAATTGGGCTGTGACTCTCAAGACCCTAAACTGGATTAAATGGGTTTTGTAATGGAAGAATGACTTTTAAAATCATAAATCGTCCTAATTCAATGGTTCTCACATGAAGTGCTCCTGATATTTCATAATGTTTAAGGAATGTTCCATCCGCTTTACTGGCAAAAAGTTTTACTTCTTATAGCCCATATGGAAGATAGGCCTTGAGTTCAAATACTGGAACGACAAAAAGCAAAACAGATCAACTTTAAGTTGGACCTAAATATTTAAAACCATACTGAATATACTGCATCTGTAGCCTATGTATCTTTCAAAGTATCCAGATTTTTCATAACTAATTAAAAAAGGACATCTGTAAAAAGAAACTGCAAGGAACAACTGAAAGCTACAATTTTTAAACAGCGCACTAAAATCACAGACACATTGCTACTATTCAAAAGAAGAGGGAGTTAGTGAGGCTGTGATCAAAGACATTCCTTTTATCGTGATTTCAACTGAGGAAAAAAACAAAATAAGTACACAAGGAAATAGAACAATGCAGCTACGCCCTCTGGGAAGCCACTGTCAACATGAAACTTGTTTTGTAAATAAACAGCTCGTAAGGTCAAGATATTATTTCTGCGACAGTTTGTGACCTACCAAGTTTTTGTTTGGGACTTATAAATTGAAATTCAGTTATTGCAGGCTTCATTGTTTTGAAATTGAAATTATTATTATTGTATTTTCGAGTTTATGTCCTGGTACTCTGATTTTCTTCTCACTTCTTCAAAGACATGCAAGTTAAGTTAATCAGCAATTCCAAATTGGCCCTGAGTGAGTGAGTGGATTCTGTGCTGGACTGACAGTCTGTCCATGGATGTTTAATGCTTAGCACTTAATGCTTTGAAGATAGGCTCCACACTCAGAATGGTATAGTATAATATTACTGAGCTATATATCCAAAAACTTTTGCAATGCCATCCACACCCCGTTTAAGTCGATGCCTTTGGCATCAATAATTCACAGTGTTGCAAATCACATATCATTGCCAACATTTTCCAAGAGCGTGACAGTGAGTTTTCATTGCTTCAATTTTCGGCTCGCTCCCTAGATTCTCGAACTATTGAACATCTTTGAGGTGAAGACGAAAGGGCTCCTTGCAGCAAAACTCTACAACAATCCAATTTGCAACAACTGCATAACGTAATCATCTCCACATGGTAGAATATCCCAGAACAATGCAACCAGCATCCTGTAGAATCCATGCTCAGACAAATTCAGGAGAGCAACATGCTACTAAATAGTAACACCTAATAAACGGGCATCTCAGTGTATATTGTAGATTATTTAGCATATCAAAATTAGTCAAATAGTATGGCTTAGCTGCCACCTAATATCCTGTAAGATAATGACAAGCTACTCTGCTAATCCTCTAGAGACAGATTGTAAAAGAGCAAAGTGGTCCCAAGTTTGTGTGTCTTTTGCCCAGATGTTTTAACCTCCTTACAGCTCTTTATGGCTCCTCTCTCTCTCTCTCTCTCTCTGTTTCTCTTAGCAGTATCTCCAGCCTTTACTGGGTAATCTGCTCACTGGTATACCTGGAAAAACATTACACATTTTCTCCCAGGTCACATTTTTGTCAGTTGCCATTCTGAGACACCAATTACATTGATAGCACTTTACTGATTCCTGCCAATGCTCTTCTTCTAATACTGGCATGTCAACATACCGTTGTGTCTTTGCAGGGCCCAGTCCCTGTCTTGTTACACACTTTTCTGTCTAGCAACCTGTCACAGTTAAATGTTTGTTCATATACTGTAAATATGAAAAAGGATTTTCATTAGTTGTATAAACTGAGCAGTGAAATGTTTGCAGTTTCATTTTAATAATGACGCAACATCAGCAAGGCAAGACGGAAATACAAATCAGCAATGAAACGCATAAATGTCATTTATTTCAATGTAATGCTGTAGTACTGTAGTTAATGCACACAATGTTATAATGATTATTGCTTATAACACCAATGCAATATTGTTATTAATTCTGTAATAGTTTCTAACAGATTATCAAAAATAAAAATATGAAATATGACTTTTGCCAGAAATCTGCATAGAGGCTGTCTTTTGTTGCATTTAAGCAGAGCAAAAACACATGAGTAATGAAGATTTTATATCATAATAATCACACTAAAGACTTACAACTGATGACGGACTCAATAATTTCCATTGCAATGTAATATTTATCAGTGCCATGATACTTTGGAGGAATTGCCAGGGAGCAGATTCCAGGACAGAATCAGTATAGAAGTGAATTTTTTTTTTTTTTTTACTTTGTTGTCAGCTGTTACAAACTTAACATACTCATACATTTTGTACATAATATTGATTAATAACTTTATTTATTGGCTACAAATGTTCTGCAGATACTATACATGTAAAAATTGCCATGTATAGTATTTTTGTATGGTGTTGTGTGTGTAATCCATACATCTATCATCCAATCTTCCATTGTCTGAGCCTACCAAATACTTTATGAGGCAGACACGGAGGTGCAGCCTGTCATTGTATTAAATTGAATTTAAAATATTACATCAGTGGGGAGCTGCCTTATTCTTCCTGTGCACTCTTCCATTGGTTTCCTCTAACATTGTTTGGTCCTGTCTGTGGGAGTATGGGGTCTGTACTGGTGTTTTTCTTTTTCCCAATTGCTACTGGAATAGCCCCTGAAATCTCAAAACCATGATTTGGAATAAAATAAATAAATAAAATGGATAGACAAACATTAAATTAGAAACACATCACAATTTTTGAGTAATTCTTGAATATACATAATAATTAATATCTTTACTTTTATGGTATACATATTTTTATCATGTTGAAATGCTTTGCATTTGCTTTGTAATTGTAATTATACTGTAGATTCTTTCCAAAGTCTAAAGATAGAGTGTCAGCACATCTGATCTCACCTGGTATGGTGTGACTGATGGTGTCATGATGTGTGTGAGTGAGCCAGGTATGTCTACTGAATGTGCTGCAGACATGATAGACAAACTGGAACAAATGAACACGTTTTCATGAGAGATGGCTTTATTATCAAGAGTGCCTCCAGTGTTTTTATGTATCTAAAATATATATTTTTAAAGTCTCTAAAACTTTTCTTAGTTTCTCCCAGTTCCTAACTACTCAGATCTGTTATAGGTACTCTTCAATGTTGTTACAGCATATTATTTAAGTCACCTTATATCCTGCTCCTAAATTCAAAAATCATGTAGTTAGTTAGTGATATTTTATATCGAACACTAATTTATAACTACCTTTAAAGAGATCTTGATGTTATATTTTCTGCTCTGGTGGTAAACTCATCATAGTCTTATCTCTTTGACGATTCATAAAGAATTAACTCACATATCTGGCACTTCTACTTTAGAAGCCTTGCTCAAACTCAGGGGGGTTTTGGGCGTAATGCAAAAAAATGACTAGTTTATCTAAGTCATCTGCTATAAATCACTAGCAGTTATTTCCCTACTTTACCACAGGCAATTATTTTTCTAGAATTTATGACAATTTCATCATCTTACAAATGGTTCCCCATGCACTGTTGTTTGAAGCATATTTTAATGCATTGTATGCAGTCAATCTGAATACATTTTTTTCAGCATTTCCCTGCATATTATATAAAAATATGTTGTTCCTATAAAGACTCTTCATGTATTATAATTCAATTGGAGATAACATTTTATAACTTAAAAGTCATGATAAGTTCCAGTGTGACGTAGTGGCTGAGGTACTGGACTTTAAACTTCATAATTGCTGCTTCAGTCCTGAGGAAGTCACTTAATCTTCATATGCGTCAATGGCACAGAATATATTGGGGAGCTCTTCTATTGCCGTGGATAAAGATGTTATAATACTAATGAAGACTGTCATTTGAACATGAGCTGGTTTGGATGATATATATGCGTAACAAGGTTCATCATGAGTTAATTATATTTCAGACATATCATTTTATTAATATTAAAATAAATTAGATTACCATTTGCTAAGTCACCATATTCTTTATAACATGCAAACACAGTCAAAACTCATGTAAATCTGTATTATTCAAGGTATTTTTATTTCATTACTAACTAGCTCATTTTTAACAGCATGTACTTTGGCATAACCTCCTAACTGTCAAACCAATGTGACCTGCAATAATACCCTAGAAAAACCAGGTGACCTATTTCAGTCAATATTATGTGGATTGTTCTCTCTTGGATATGAAGTGAAATCAAAGTACTGGGTGCTTTCTAATATACAGTACTTTGCTGAGGATGAAAGAGGTAAGAAATGATAGCAATAATACTAAGAACGTTTTCAGCCTACATGTCAACAATCACTCTGAATG
Organism: Erpetoichthys calabaricus; assembly: GCF_900747795.2. Classification (NCBI taxonomy): domain Eukaryota; kingdom Metazoa; phylum Chordata; class Cladistia; order Polypteriformes; family Polypteridae; genus Erpetoichthys; species Erpetoichthys calabaricus. Next base: position 48,003,726 of record NC_041406.2, read on the forward strand.
TCTAAAAGAAGATTACAGTAGTCCATCCACTCTGAATGTCTAAAAGACGATTACAGTAGTCCATCCATATATTTTTTACTAACCCTACCTTGACAATGTGTTATTACCTTATACTCCACAACTGAGAAAGCATATCTCATACTAACTCATTTTAATATCCTTTTCTATTGCTTGGATAAATGCTTTCAGCCAGGTAAAATTATAACAAGTGGAGTGCAAGAACATGAAATGGGACTTTTTTTAGCTTCCTGTGCTCCTCAGAATTCTGAACTGGAACCAAAGTGAGATCAAAATGTCTTGTTACTGTTATGAGGCCCCATAATTCGAAATTCAAGGTATTTATCTGAAGTATATGTCTGAGAAAGCTTTCTTCTTTTTAAACCATGGAGAAACCTTAATGGACACCATAATAAGAGCCCTAAATATGTTTTTGGTTTCTACTAGGAAGCCTGAAAGCAAAGTCATTTTGACAACTTGCGCTAAATTGACTTGCACACAACTCATGCACAGGTTGCCAGCCATGACAAGCCATGGAAAAAAATGACTTCGGTTTGTGAATTTCCAAGAGTATGCTGCATCTAATTGGTGATTGTGGGTCTTTTAATTAGAATTCACTCATATGTAGATACTGTCCCCAAGAATAGGCAAAGTAGATGTAATTACCGACAGTTATATACCATCAAAACCTAGAGTTACAGTTACAGCTGATCTGCAGCTGAGCCATGTAAACTCTCATCTAACTTTTTTTTTTAACAAACCTTTTTAAGACAAATGTGACTGTACTTGGTAGATCACAGTTTTTTCATGTGTTCATCCATTGTCTATACCTGCTCAAGTTTGTGAGGTGTCATAACCTGCTAGCAGCACTAGGGTAACCATAGACAGGGCAGACTTGTACATGGACACACTGAGCCAGTTTAGAACAGCCCAGTTAATATGACCAGTTAATATGTCTTTGAGATGCGGGTCAAAAAACTGGAGTACAAAGAGAAAACCCCATACAGGGAGAATGGTCAAACTCCACATAGACAGTAAGAAGCTGAATATTTGAGTCCAATCGCATTTGACTGTAAGGCAGCAGCACTAGCCACCGTATTACCTGGCCACTCAGTTCCTAATTCATAATGAAACAATATACACAAAGCAGAAACTGTAGTAAAATCTTAACTACCCAAACTAATTCTGGTTTCAGTTATCTAAACATTCTCCAGCATAAGAAAAACCCAGCATTGTGCTAATCACTTTGGAGCACAGAAACCATTTTTCAAAATTTAACATAGAGTTTGTAGAATTGTTTCAGATGCAATTTTAATGGTGATTCCAGGGCCAAGGGCAAATGGAATGTGAATGCCAAAGGGCCAAGGGCAGTTTAAATAATATAAATGCCCATTTGATTGTTCTATTCTTCATTGTCAGCTAGTCATAGTTTAATAAACAGTAGGAATGCTATTTCATTTAATAACTATTACTTGAGCTCTTTAAGATCCTCATCTGTTCTAAAATGTACTGTATATAGATAAAGGTTTTGTATTGTGATTGTAGGTGGCATTAACACCAATTATAAGGAGACATTTTTCATCTTACCATTACTTGATTTTCTTTGCCTAACCTTACAGTCCATAGGTACTACACCTGTATGCATTTTCACTGCATTCTTGAGTTTAATAATATTGGAACATAAATATCTCGCTATCATAATAAAAAAATTTTGGGAGACGAGACTTTTTATCCTACAACAAGATGTGATCCTTTGAAGAGAGATACTTTCATGTCCCGCATGACAAGACTTTGTGCCAAGAGATTTAACCATGCCTGGGGCCGGAAATAAAAGACAAAGAGTAGATGACAAAGTAGAACGTCGTAAAGAATTCAAAAACGTTGGCGTGATACACATGCCGAACAGGTTGGAGATAATGGAAATACAAAAATTCAAAAGTCCCAAAAAAATGATGGTAAATATCGCATTAGCGCAAACAAATGGAAATTATTACTCTGTGAAATAACGGAACAGCGAAAAGAGATCGAATATATTGTTTGGATTTAAACTTTAAGTCGGAGACTTGTAGATCGTCTAATTCGTGTTGCCATCAGGGAAAAGTAGTGTTTCTTCCCAATGAAGAGGCGTATCCGTGACAATTAAAAGATTGGTTGTTGGTTGAAAATGAAATCCCGCAAGAGAAAATTTCAAGCCCCGGGAGACAAGACTTTATGCAAAGAGATTTGGAAAAGTCCTGCTCACATCTAAAACATTTACAACCACGCACACAGTTCAATCATTACTCATTTGTGTGAATGCTATTGTCAGACACAGTTCGTGTAGAGAGAAAGAAACGATATTCACTCACGGGCAGTTATATGTTGCTTTGTCACGATGTCATTCCAAACACGGAATCAAAATTCAAGGCGATATTGATGAAAAGGTAAAAGCGAAAAGAGATCACATATATGGACATAGGTGATATGAAACACGTATGTAGATATTATTTGGCTTTAAACTTTAAGTCAGAGACTTGTAGATCGTCTACTTTGTGTTGGGAAAAGTAGTGTTTCTGCCCAATGAAGAGGCCTATCCACGAGAATTAAAAGTTTTGTTGTTTGCGAGTGGTAGGGATGCGAAGTTGCTGGTGCGTAGCGCAGGCAGGGGGATTGGTGAGTGAAGTGAGCAGGGGGCAAAGGCCTCTAGTCTTTATAAAATATCCTAACTTCAAAGGCAGCTATATAAGGTAAAGAAAAGGTATATAGTCCAAATTCTGCTTAAAAATGTGCGGAACATTTGGGATCTTCTATATAAATAAAATCATAATACGCCCATCACTGTTTGTCTTTGTTTGATATTATTTATGCATTTTTCACAATATGTGCCTCATTTCATTCTTCAAATCAAAGCTTTTCTCTTTGTCTGTTTGTTTGCTTCCCAATTATGCAAAAACAGTCAAACTGAATTTCACAAATTTTTTTATGAAGGTTGCTACTGGTTCAATTTAAAATATAGGCTATATTTAAAAATGTAATTGAGGAGAGAATTTGTAATAGAGGGCCAAAACTGCATTACTCCAAAACAGATGAGTTCATTACATTTTGCGTACATATTACTATTGAAACAATTTTTAATCTGGACTTTAAGGCCTTTCAAAAGATTCATCAACAAAAGGGGTTGCAATGGTGGGTGCAAAACCAAAACCACATTACCATGCCAAAACAGTTCAACTGTTTGTAATGAATTTGGCCTGTTGTTTAGGACTAGAGCCCTACTTACAGTCAAAGCTACATTTCACATCAGTAATTTAATGGAAACTGCAGTTGAGAGAGTAGTTGTGATTTGATGAGAACCAACACAAAAATGACACATCACTCAAAAAGAGACATATCTACTTTAATGAAACCTTATGTTTACATTATTGTTCATGCACTTTAAAACATAGGCTTCATGGAATTTTAAGAATTTCTTTGGGGAGTCGTAATGGGAAGGCCAACACCGCAAAAAACACTCCAAAAGAGCTGAGTGGATGTTCATGAAATTTTGCATGTATTTTACACTTAACCCAGCTTAACCTATAGAATTTATGGGGTTTCAAATGTTTCATTATTAATACTGTAGGTGGATCAGTAGAGGGAAAAACACAAAAATACAGTAAGTTTTGCCCAGGTTGCATGTCATATTAATGGTTCAGATATTTGACAATCCATCCAATTTATTAATGTAGGATTAAACATCTATTTATGAAATCACAGTAACCATGAAATATATAAAGGAGTGCTATTCATATTTCTTTTTTCAGCCAGACATAACCACAATTATACACAAAAAGAACAAATTCTCAACTCTTGAGATCAGATAAATTGATAGTTATCAGAGTCACAGAGGCAGATGAACAATTTGCATCTCATCCAGCAATGACAAAAAAATCAGCATTTGAACAACGCCTACATTTTTGCTTTCTTACCTTAACCCATTATACAATTATACCCTGGTAAATGCAGGTACTTCAGATAGCAGAATTATAAAGATAGTGCTTAGTAAAAAGCAAGGTGCTGACCTAGGGGTGGGCGGACGGACAGACAGACAGACAGACAGACAGACAGACAGACAGACAGACAGACAGACAGACAGACAGACAGACAGACAGATAGATAGATAGATAGATAGATAGATAGATAGATAGATAGATAGATAGATACTTTATTAATCCCAAGGGGAAATTCACATGCTCCAGCAGCAGCATACTGATACAAAAAACAATATTAAATTAAAGAGTAATAAAAATGCAGGTAAAAACAGACAATAACTTTATATAATGTTAATGTTTACCCCCACGGGTGGAATTGAAGAGTCGCATAGTGTGGGGGAGGAACGATCTCCTCAGTCTGTCAGTGGAGCAGGACAGTGACAGCAGTCTGTCGCTGAAGCTGCTTCTCTGTCTGGAGATGACACTGTTTAGTGGATGCAGTGGATTCTCCATGATTGACAGGAGCCTGCTCAGCGCCCGTCACTCTGCCACGGATGTCAAACTGTCCAGCTCCATGCCTACAATAGAGCCTGATTTCCTCACCAGTTTGTCCAGGTGTGAGGCGTCCTTCTTCTTAATGCTGCCTCCCCAGCACACCACCGCGTAGAAGAGGGCGCTCGCCACAACCGTCTGATAGAACATCTGCAGCATCTTATTGCAGATGTTGAAGGACGCCAGTCTTCTAAGGAAGTATAGCTGGCTCTGTCCTCTCTTGCACAGAGAATCAGTATTGGCAGGCCAGTCTAATTTATCATCCAGCTGCACTCCCAGGTATTTATAGGTCTGCACCCTCTGCACACAGCCACCTCTGACGATCATGGGGTCCATGAGGGGCCTGTGCCTCCTAAAATCCACCACCAGCTCCTTGGTTTTGCTGGTGTTCAGTTGTAGGTGGTTTGAGTCGCACCACTTAACAAAGTCCTTGATTAGGTTCCTATACTCCTCCTCCTCCTGCCCACTCCTGATGCAGCCCACGATAGCAGTGTCGTCAGTGAACTTTTGCACGTGGCACGACTCTGAGTTGTATTGGAAGTCCGATGTATATAGGCTGAACAGGACCGGAGAAAGTACAGTCCCCTGCGGCGCTCATACTGAGGTCTGTTTGTAAGATAGTCCACGATCCATGCCACTGTTGTGTAGTTGTATAGTTGTAATGCCTAGAAATAATTGAATTCTTGATTCTTAAATCTTGTATGTAATGCTGTTGCCCATGTTTATATAAGATTTCATCCATCATATCAAAAACATGCTGTTGGATTAACCAGTGTCTCTACATAAGCCTAGGGGGTGTTCATCAGCATGTCCTTTTCAGGTGCTTATCAAACTGGTTTCTGGCAAAATCTACAGGTCCTGGCTACCCATGACTTAACGTTGGAAGATGTGGGATCAGAAAAAGTAGGCAGCTGCAATGATGATGCATTTGAGGACAACCTTAATTTTAATTGAATAAATAAGTCTCAGTCAAGCCATTCTAACACTGCCTACAAGGTAGGTTGTGTTATTCGTACCCAACTGCTAGGTAACATAAAAAAAACATTCAAACATTAGAGAAAATGTATCATTTAGCTTGGCACTGAATTCTGGTTTAACTTCACATATAAACAGTAGTAAAGACAGCCTGCACCTCATCATCCTCAGAACAATAATCTCTGTTCCAACAGCGAGAACAGGAAAATGAGTGAGTTTCTTACTTAGTTTTTGACTCTGCAGTCGTGACCAGGTAGCTTGTTATGGAGAAAAGGTGTCCAGAGGCAGAAGGGCAGTGAGATGTTAAACTGGAGTAAACGACTACAACACAATTTGGTAGCTGCAATTTTATTGCATTATTCAAATGTTGTTCACCAACAACATTAGTTTAATAAATAATTTAATTTTCCTAAATGGTTCTTCTTGTCCCTTCTTGTCATTGCAAACAAAATATTCTAGCAAATCCTTGGCTATAGAAACAATTTTGGGCTTGAGCTTAATCTGTTTTGATGAAATAATTGATGTAAAGAAAAGCAAAGAAAAATTAAAAAACTTTAAATTAACCTAAAGGAATTATGAGAAGGACAGCTGCGGATTCTATGTCAAAGTCAAACCAGTGATACCCAAGGATTCTCTGAAAAGACACAGTACCAAAGGAGTCCAGTCTTTGTCTCAAGTCACTGGATGGCGTCCATGTTTCGCAACCATACATCAAAACAGAAAGCACCAAAACTCTAAAGACTTCAACTTTCATCATTTTGCAGAGATATCAGGAGCACCACACACCCCTTTCCAACGACCTCATGAACCCAATGTCTCCAATTCCATCTACTGACTTCATAGGAAAGGTTACCAGACACAATGTTGATGTCAGTGACCAAGAGGTCATTAAAGGCCTGGATCTTGGTTTTTATCAAGGACAGTTGCAAGCCCAGACACTCAGATTTCTCTCTCAGTATCTCAAGAGCCTCGATCAGAGCCTCCATTGACTCCGCGAAGATCATTGTCATCAAAGTCATGTTCAGTAAATTTCTCTTCACCAACAGATGTCCCACAGCCTCTGGACTCCACAACCTTGCCCAACACCCAGTCAATTGAACAGTGCAGGAGCAAGAACGCACCACTGACAAACCCCAGAATCAACTGGAAAAAACACAGAGGTTCTGCCTCCACTCTGCACAGCTCTCACAGTACCAGTGTAAAGGCCAGCCATGATATCCAGCAACTTCGGGGAGATCCATCAAAGTCTCAGGATGTCCACAGGGCAGCCTGATCAAATAAATCAAATGTTTTACGAAAATCGACAAAGGCTGCAAAGAAACTCTGCTAATCTTTGCGTTTGTGCTCGATGAGAACCTTCAGTGCCAGGATATGGTTGATGGTAGAATTCTTAGGCGTTAAACCAGACTGATCTGGTCCCTGGTAGGTGAGCAAGTGATCACTGATCCTGTTGAGGATGACCCTAGCTGGCACCGAGAGCAATGTCATCCCTTTGTAGTCTGCACAATCCAGGCGATCTTCCCTTTGCAGATAGGCATGACAAGCCCCATTTTCACGTCAGTTGAGATGATAGCCGATTCCCAAAAGGAAGCAAAGATTGTTTGCAGTGACAGAAGGACAGTCTTGCAGTGACAGAAGGACAGTCTTACTACCAGCTCCCTGCAGTTCACCCTGGATAACACAGTTCCCTGCAGCCTTCCCACCTTCCCAACTCAGCTGGTTCACCACCTGTGCAATCTCAGTGAGATTGGGTGGTTCACAGCTAATTGGAGGATCAACCTCAAAAACCTCAAGGACCCAGAGATGTCCAGTGTCCCATCCGGAGGATCACCTTTAAATAGCTGCTCAAAGTAACCAGCCCAGTTGGTCACAACTGTATCGTCATCCGTAAGAACTGTTCCAATACCCACCCTGACTGCAACTCTCTGAGGAACAGATTCAGATGTGCGTAATGCCTTGATTCCTCTGTAAGCAGGACATTGGTCGCAAGACCATAGATGGTGTGTCACTTGCTCGCAGATTCCTCCAACAAACGCCTCCTTATCTGCCCTCAGATTCCTCACAGCCGTCCTTCTCAGTTGCCAGTACAAACTGGATTTGTAACTCCTCTCAACTCTCAGGGTGCCCTGAGAGATGAAACACTGAGTGAAATTTACTGTGTGCATACAATTAATTTAATGTTTTATTATAAAATTGCTTTTAAATGCTTTTTTAAAGTTCAAGTTTGATTGGCCTTATCTAACCTATTCATTTGTATAATATTTTGTTTAAGATAAAAATAAAAACTGAACAGGATTATTTTTATTACATGGGAAAAAATGCAAAAAGAGAGTACTGTTGTATAATGTACCAGCCAAGATAAAGTTTACTGAACAAAACTACAGAGAAATGTCATATACAGTAGAATATATACAATATGTATACCACTATGTAAACCATACAAAATATAGAGTAAGAAGCACTGTATGCTATAACAGTCAGACAACAGTTGATAGCTTGGACCACCTACTGCTTTCAGGTAAAAACTCTTTTTGCACTGAAACCACGCAGAGATGAACAATTTGTGGATTGAATGACTGAACTCCTGTAGGAAAACACACGTTTTCAATGTCATCCATCTATCCATTTTCAAACTAATGTAATCCAATTGTAGGTTTGCAAATAGCAGGGCTGGCAGCACTATGTGCAAAGCAGGAGTCATCGTTATACAGTATTCCAGTTCATTGGTGGGCACATTCACTCACCTGGGGTCAGTTTGGAGTTACCGATTAACCTAGCATGTGAGCCATTGAGAGGAAAGGTCTAGGATGTGGAAACAATCCACTCAGGGATAACATGCAAATTTTGCAATGATGATTACTGATTTAATTCCAACTTAGTCTCCTAGAGCTAAGTAAACTGGTGTGCCTGTGTACTGCCTCATTATTTTGTCTGTGTCTGCAACAGATACCTGCAATTCAATTTAAGTCAGGTACTATCATTCTTTTGAGCAGCATTGTACTTTTTTGTGTATATATATATATATATATATATATATATATATATATATATATATATATATATATATATATATATATTATACAGATAGAAACACTCAAACATTTGGATACCCTTTTTATCAAGATACCATTAAATTAGTTTAAAAATACAATCAAGACATTACTAGTGTTGCTAATGGCTATTACTGCTTGAAATGATGGATTTTTGATTATTATTCACATATAATATCTCTCTCTCTCTCTCTCTCTCTCTCTATATATATATATATATATATATATACAGTGTATATATATGTATATATATATATATATAAAATGATGTGAATTACTTTTAAATGTTAATATAAAACAAGATATTTAAAGTTGTCTTTCAAAGCCACTTGAATAAAGTTTGATGCCTTCACTATATACTCAGTTAAAGTAGTTTAAGTAATTTTCTTATTTTGTTATTTGTAATATACATTTTCTGTTACAACGTTCATGTCTTACCTTACAATACTGTCATTTAATCATGTTCTATAGAAATGGGCTTGCAGATAGCAGTCATAGACAATTATGCTACGGTAAAATGTTGTCCATTCCAAATTTTTCTTCGTGCTGGAATATAAAAATATGCTACGCTGAGCAATAGCTGCAGAGGTATTTAAATACATCAGCTCCACGTTTTACACTGTTATTGTCTGCCTGCGCTGTGTCGCACATGCTGAGGCCCTTCATGGCCATAGTTACAGTTGCTGTGTCCTTCTTGACTCCGCCCATTCAATTGTAGGCCAACCACATTTCTTTTTACTTTCGCGTCGACTTCACTGCAGTCCAATTTGCTTTCTCGTTGCTACTGAGTGGCGGTGGCGGTAATGTTGTGTAGTTTGTGCCTCCTGTGTTTGTCTATTTCAGGAAGGAAAAAGGAAGCTCAGGCAGAGAGCATAAGGAAAAAAAAGCCAAAGACTTGGAACGTTTTTTTAACCCACGGACTCCCGTAACAGCTGGACACTTTAATCGAAGGAATTGAGTTTATACTGCATGTGGGATTAGAAGGCGGGGACGCCTCTGTCTGTAAGGATCATGGTGTTCCTAAAACTCCGGGATCAGGTATGTGGATACTAAGCGAAATACCTCGTGAGTGTGTTGATTTGTGCTTTGGCTCGAGACACGGACAGCGACTGGGCAGCACTGCAGGTCAGGCGTGCCAAGCGGGATATTTTTATAAAAGAACTTAAGCGGGCGCTTAACACGCTATCCATTGACGGTTGTTTGCTTTTGTAAGGACTTGAAATAGGCCTGCTTGGGCCTGCTGGTTTAACAATAGGTGTAGAATAAGTACTGTTAATGCATCGTGGTTTGTTTTCTTTAGTAGTAAAGATAACGGTCAGAAATAAAGTTGGTTTGTTGAAGTTTTAACTTGGCAAAACTACCGTTTGCTCTGATTACCCCGCATGATCAATTCAGTTGCTTGTGACCTCGGGAATTTTAAAGTCTGAATAATTTATTTAAAGCTGTTTTGTTAATGATAGTACTTTTTATTGATGCGGAAAAGACAAGCATGTCCCGTGACTGACATCAGCTCGAGCTATTCAATAAGCGTTTAGTTTCCTAGGTCTGGTGTTTGCTATTTGTTACAAACGTAAGTCATCATGTTTGTGTTTAAATTTGGAGGCGTATTACAACAGAGATGAGCAGTGTACACAGTAAAGTCTGTTAGAAGTATTTGAAAATTTATAAAAGGACAAGTTGGTATACCACCTGCATGTGTCACCGTCCACTTGATACCGCGACTTTGTGCAAAGTAAAACGCGTTAATACGATCTGAAGATCGCCTTTGTCGCCTAGTAAGGTTGTCAAGCTGCAGAGTTTCAGATGCCAGAGTTTAAAGATTCAAACTGTGCGTGGTATGAAACTATAGCAGGTTGTCATGATAGTTCATCATTGACAGTTTTCTTAAGAGCAATTGATGTGTTCTGTGATTACATTGTATAATCTCCTGACATACCAAAATTGAAGTAATGGATGGAGAGACTGAAATCTTTAAAACTGGGTTTTACGAAATTCTTTACAGTATTTCCAAAAGCAAACATACAGTTTTGCTTATTGCGGGTTTTTTTTTTTTTATCTGTTTTCTGGTCTGTGAATCTGCTACATAAGTAAGCGTGGCGATCATTTTCTCAGAAGGCCGTATCTTTCCAGCATTGTAGATTGTTATATCAGCCTTAGACAGATTCTTGTGGGCAATGTCGTCCTTGACATGATGCTGACTTATGGTGGACTGTCGGCTCTTTTAAGTGTCTGAGGAGTTTCGTATTTTATAATTTTTGAAACTTTGGACATGCTTGTGCTCCATGTCATCCTCATCACTCTGTGAATTGTTTAATACCCCACTCCATATTGATAATTCTACATTTTCATAATCAAGGGTAGGTTTTTCCTTTTCACTGTTAAGTTTCTGTTCTGCCATGTCCATGGTAAGACCACTCAAAGCAAAGCAGCTTTTCTTTTGTAGAGTTGTGCTTAAAGCAATAGACACTAATCATGCACATCACAATATGCTAACCTTGTACACGCTATACTGTACTTGTTTTTATCACAATTGTGTTACTACAAGTTATGCAATGAACTTGAGGTTCTATGCTGCACCAAAGATAGGAAAAGACTGCCAATTGTAACCATGTGAGGGGGTCTTATACATCATGTTCACATTTACTGTCTCGTGCACTGAAATTCTTACATCCATTTGACCCACATACAAACTATCATAATTTCTATTTTAAAATGCTACCAGCCATGTCTAAGAATGAAGGACACTTCAGAACATCTGTTGGCAACTGAACTTAAACACTGTTGAAACAAAAAATCCTTGTTCATAAAACATTTGTTTCCTGTTCTAGCCCAACGATGTTTCTATGATAAAACGTCTTTTGCAATAGAAAACAAAAATCAATGTTGCCTTACAATAGTGCCAGCCAAGTTAAGTGACTATGTGGACTTTGTTGGAGCACAAATTGTAGCAACATAGAAAAACGAGAGAATGAGTAGAAAGTCATACCGGTTAATTAAAAAGTATTAAATGTCAATGTCAGAAACAATAATTGCACCTCATTATTTTTTGTATGATTGAAGTGTCAACACTCAAATTAAAATTTACTAAGTATCCTGAAGAAGACTCGGACAAAACATACTTTTACCCTGAGTGACAAAACTTTGGCATTGATGTGGAAGAAACAATTTTAGTAACTTAACTGATGAATATTTTGGTTGAGTAGCTTCTCAAAAGCAAAGCAAAGCATGGATGATACCGGATGAGACCTATCCACAGATGTAGAGCGTATTTTCATGATTTGCAAATGTTTTGCATGTTGTGTGGAAGACGAGACTATATTGTGTATATTGCTGATTGTACGTAGGTATTGTTGTATTCAAGGTCTGCTATTGGATTATTTATTATGTATCCAGTTGTGCTACAGTCTGCAGGAATAATGCAGGCAGGAATTTGAATGGCCCTTCTTGGAGGTATTATAGTTCATATATTTACACCTAAACTGTTCAGTACATATTTTTAAGCAATGTCCCTTTGTAGTCTTGTAGGAATGGCCTCCGTTTGCAATGGTGTGCTATTTTTTAACTAATGGCCAGTAAAACAACATAGACGTCTGCTGTCTTAACACTGATTGGTCAACTATAAAGCTCATGAATGAAAACCAGAGAGTCAAGTTGTAGCATCTGATGTTAAGTCTAAGCCCCTTAGTGATTTATAGGCATTCACTCATTGGAAGGAAACATGAAATGGTATCGTTTTAACTTAATTATTTATGTATGTTTTTATTTATTTAATTAAGCTGCCTTACTTAGCAGTTTTCACTTTTAGTTGTCACACATCAGTGGAAGTTAAGCACACAAATACTTTCCTAAGAAATGCTGATGCAAGTTTTTGTTATTTTTCTTTATTGCCTTCACAGTATGGTTGCTGTGACATTTAATAAAAAAGTACAAGCAACAATGGAAAACATAAAGGGTAGCAAGACACCTGTAGTACAAAGTAATTAATTTAAATTTATTTTTACCCAATCATTTGATTTCTCTTTTTCACTTTTTTGGACACATGTCTCTCTTAAAAAGCCTATTCTTTCTGGGTGTTTTTTTGTGGCCATGTTTTCATTCATTGATTGCAAAAACAGACTACCTTTTATCAATATGACACAATATGTAAACATTATTAGTGTCCACTTTAAAGAGAATACATGTCCTTTTGCTGGGGATGACTGACTATTTTTGTACAGCCTTGCTGCCAGTGTTTTAGTAGACAGTAATTTAATATCTTTTATTTATTAACAAAATGGGTCTTTGGTCTGTTTCAGTAATAGCATAAATAATAATAGCTATATCATTGCTGAGGGGACTTGACCCCTGTCTAATGAAGGGATTGAGAATGGCTAGAGGGATACACAGTTGCTGTCAGAAAGTGGACAGTAGTTTCAGTGGAATAGGGATCAGGGGTCTGTCATTTCATAGAGGTTGACATGGCTATTGGCTCCTATAAAGTGAGAGGCATCCATCGCTGATAATCATTGTAAATTAGGTGTTTTTTTTTGTTTTTTTTTAATATGCAAAAACCAAGATAAAAGCCATTTCTTCAGTAAGGAAAAGTGCATTTAAGACCTCAGGCAGGAAGCACTTTACACAGAGGTTTGTTGGAATCTGGAACAAATTACAGAGTCATGTAGTTGAAGTGTAAACCTTAACTTTTAAAGCGTATTTAGATATTTGTAGAATTTAGCTGCTAGCTAACCAACCATGCTTGATAGAGTTAATGATCTCCTTTTTTATGAAAATGATGTTCTTCATTGGCAGCTTGTATCCAAGTGGCTTAAAGCACTAATCAGTGGGCAAAGAAGGCAGTGGACTCTGGTTTGTCTAAAGTCTGTCAGCTATTTCAGGAAAGGGTTGAATATTGTCATGACTCCAATGTAGGAAACACATTTCTCCTTCCTTTTGCAAAAACAGTTAATCTAGTCACTTTGTTGCCAGTTCAAGAATCTATCTTTGCAGCACTGGGGTGCAAGACAAGAAGCAACCTGTATTGGGCACACACTGTTTGAATTGAATTATTCCTATTGAATTGTTTGTAATAAACTCATTGCCTGCCTCATATATATTACAGATGGTTCATAAATGGAGCCATTGTTAAAGTATATAGATACTTTGAAGTTTGTTTAATTTGCTTACCAAAATGTTAAATTTGTTCAGTGGGAAGGTTTTAGATTTTTACTTACAGGCATGAGAGGTAAGAAATTGCTGTCAAGTACAAGCTTAAATCTGTAAGAGATTGTAGTAGATTTGAGGAAATAAGCAGTTCTGAACTGAGTCTTGCGTCAGAAAGAAAAAAAATCCTTAGTTGACTAGGAGTTTTAACAACAATATGCCATTTTCAAATTTCTGCAAAAATTCAGTTCAGAAGAGAAGACAAGGATAGTGGTCGACAGTAATATTTAAATGGCAATAAAATTAAGTGAAACAATAAATGCATATGGTGATGTTAAGTTTGAGCACTTTGTGTGAAATTGCCCTGTCTACACCTGGTTGATAAGATCAAGTGGTTTCTTGACCACTGAATCTTAAGGAAAAAGATGTACATCTCAATTGCCCCTTAGTCCAATATAGTCCAAACGAGTGCCAATGCGGGGACTACATTTTCTGTCAGGCAGCAGGAGTCGTGGTGAAAGGAAGGATACCTTTATCAGCACATAAAGTGTTCTGCCGGCCAAAGCAGGATCTTATCCAAGACCACAGATATAGTGTTTTCTTCTCAACTAATTTAGATTACATTTTAGTTGTCTTACTTTTTTTTTTTCTTTTTTTTTAATCAAAGTAAAACCTTGTATTTTAGAAAAGCCTATTTTATTGTACCTCTGGATATTGTTACTAAGTGTGATAGAGATAAGCCATAATAAAAAAAAAAAAAAAAAATTAAATGCTTATTCTGTTTTATTGCTGGTCAGAACATGGTAGAAAGACAATGACTAAGGTTAGAGTTAGTAACCTTTACTGGTTCTTGATGGTAGACATTTATTTCAGTCCATTTTATAATGAGGCATCAGGCAGTTATTTTAGGCTTTGATGCCAATACAACATCTTAATTTGAAATAATTTGATGAAGGTATTAAATGTTTTGTCTTTAACCTTCTCTCCTTTTTGGTGTGAAAATAACCTTTAACCATTTTTATTCATTTTGGAGTAATGTTTTGTGGACAAAGGAGTTGAAAGTAGAACTCTCAGGACTACAGAGGCCACTGTGTCTGGCATAAAGCTAGTACAGTGTTTGACAGTACTGTAATAGCACAGGGACCTGCCAGAATGTCTGCGAAACCCAATTCCGACTGTGTCCCATCTTGCATTCTGTGGATTCAATCTGTGCATTTACATGCACTTCAATAACCCAGTTATTCACAGAAACTGATTTCTAAAATGCCATGTAAACCAATATTCTGGTTAGAGAAGTTGGGTTATTGAGCTCTGGGAAACCAAGTTGACAGAAGTAGGTTTCTCCGTGAGTAACATGATTATGTGACTATGTAAACCCTGGTGCACGGTGTGTAAAATTCGCCAATGCTCTGCTGATTCCATAGCTGAAGAGTTCCAAACTTCCACTGGCATTAATGTAAGCACAAAAACTTTGTAGAATTGGTTTCCATGGCTGAACAGCTGTATGCAAGCCTCACACCACCAAGTCCAGTTCCAAGCGTCTAATGAAGTGGTGTAAAGCACACCACACTGGACTGCAGAGCAGTGGAAACATCTTCTATGGAATGACAAAACACGCTTCTCTTTGGCAATCAGATGGGTGAGTCTGGGTTTGGCAGATGCCGGGAGAATGTTACCTGCCTGACTGCATTCTGCCAACTGTGAAGTTTGGTGGAGGAGGTATAATTGTGTGTGGCTGTTTTTCAGGGTTTGGGCTAGGTTCCTTACTTCCAATGAAGGGCAATCTTAATGTTTCAGCATTCCAAGATACGTTGGACAACACTATGCTTCCAACTTTGTGGAACTAGTTTGGGAAATGCCCTTTTCTTTTCCAGCATTACTGTGCCCCAGTGTACAAACCAAGATCAATAAAGACATAGTTGGATGAATTTGGTGTGGAAGAACTTGCCTGGCCTGCACAGAGCCCTGGCCTCAACCCCATTGAATGCCTTTGGGATGAATTGGAATTGAGATTGTGATCCAAGCCTTCTTGTCCAACATCCTTTCTTGACCTCATAAATTCTCTACAGAATGAATGGGCACAAATTCCCACAGAACCACTCCAAAATGTTGTGGAAAGCCTTCAAAGAAGAGTGGAAGCAGTTATAGCTGCAAAGGGGGCACCAACTCAATATTAAAGTGTATGTATTTGAATGCAGTGTGATTAAAATCTCTGTTGGTGTAATTGTCAGGTGTCACAATAGTTTTTGTGTTGTATTGTGTTAACATCATATATATTTACAGTTTTAGGTAATAAAACTATTTTTTATAATGAACAAATAGTGCATTCTTGTTTAAAAGATTGCAGAAGTTACATTGAAGTCTAGCTGACTTTACAGTGCTGTATCGACAGTCTTATTGGATGAATTACGATTGGCTAGTTTTTTAGGGAGACATTTCTAGACAGTTTTTTTAATTTCTTTGTATATTAAGGGTTCTCTTTGAAAAGGGAAAGATGTTGTAATTATTTTTATTTTTAGTTCTGTTTTCTTTATTTTCACTTATTTCTTCAAATACATGTATACATGAGAGTAACCACCTAACTGTATATCTCCAGGATCCCAAAACATGCTTCTTGAGTTGCTGCAAACAAAAATCAATTTGCACACAACCATCTAAACTTTAATGAAAACTTGTATTTATCATGTTATTAATTAATATGTTGCATGTTGATTAGTACATGCAAGTAAGAATTTCACTATACTATAAACTTGACAGTAATGGTTTTGTAAAGTTATAAACAAGAAACTGCTGCATAGAGTCAAAATGGAAATTAAGTTTAGATTTAATAATGTATCCGTACAAACTGCTATGGGTACAAGTAGGTTAACAAATTTTGACAGAAATAAAAGGTTGTATCAACAAGGCTGGTCTGTGAGTAGTAATGAGGGAACAACTCTGATTTTGGTTTGTCTAGAGTTTGGTAAAATTGTCAAAATGTTTGAGAACTTTGCAGAACTCATTGAAATGAACTGAAGCTAATCGGGAAGGAGAAACTGAACTTGATTTGAGTGGATTATAATGGTGGTGCAATGGTCTTTTAAGTGTTCCTGACACTTTGAAGGGAAATATCTGCCAGCTATGCTGGACTGATTATTCTGGCCATAAATATGATTCTCGGCTGTGCTAGTCACTGCACCACCATGGCTCTCTTTGATAAAATGAATAGAATTAAATATCCATATATTCAATAGCAGGTACTCTTCTCTCTTGAACTGAAAGAACGTTTTTTTTTTTTTTTTTTTCCCCCTCTCAAAATCTTTCCTTGTTCACTGTCGGTGCTGCCATATAAGTGCAACATTAAAGCACACTCTACACTCTGTTTTCATCAACTACATATTACCCTGGATAATATTATTAAAGGTATAGGTACACATATTACATACGGGTCTTAATTCAAATCCGTATAAAACACATTACCTTCAAGACTGAATACACCAATGCATTTTTCACTTTCCTTCTGTGTGCATGTTTTTTTAAATGTATTCCTAAGATTTTTCGCTCAATTTTATATACTCTCTGAATCTATCTCGTCCAGCATAGGTTGTCCAGCTCTGTGATGTCATACTGGCCTTGCAAGGCATCGTGCGGCACTGGAAAAAGTTAGTCTAAACCCGCCACACAGTGAATTTCCAGAAAAAGATTTGACGTTGTCACAGGCTAACAAAGGATAATCACTGCGAAAAACGCTTTGTAGAATTTTGCCGACCAAAACTATTTTTGAGTAATAGCATGCCAAACCAAATTTTCAGAGTATGGTGTTAAAACTATCATAAAGCAGTTTTGAAGACACTAGGCAAGCTGAAGCAGAAAATGCAGTAAAAGATCCTAAAAGTTCCCTGCATTTGTTTGTACAGTACTTAAAGTTCACTTCCATAAGGGGCAGAAGGAAGTCCAACAAAGTTCTTGCTCAGCATTTGGATGAGCCATCTAACATCAAAGAACACACTTTAACCCTGTGAAGAAGTCCTAAAAGAAATGCTCTCTATACGAAAGACCATAAAAGCATGAAAACACAACCAGTAGCAGAAAGTCTTTTTGGTCATAAATGTGAATTTCTGTGAATTTCCCCTTGGGATTAATAAAGTCCATCCATCCATCCTCTTCCGCTTATCCGAGGTCGGGTCGCGGGGGCAGCAGCTTGAGCAGAGATGCCCAGACTTCCCTCTCCCCGGCCACTTCTTCTAACTCTTCCGGGGGAATCCCAAGGCGTTCCCAGGCCAGCCGGGAGACATAGTCCCTCCAGCGTGTCCTGGGTCTTCCCCGGGGCCTCCTCCCGGTTGGACATGCCCGGAACACCTCACCAGGGAGGCGTCCAGGAGGCATCCTGATCAGATGCCCGAGCCACCTCATCTGACTCCTCTCGATGTGGTGGAGCAGCGGCTCTACTCTGAGCCCCTCCCGGATGATTGAGCTTCTCACCCTATCTTTAAGGGAGAGCCCAGACACCCTGCGGAGGAAACTCATTTCAGCCGCTTGTATTCGCGATCTCGTTCTTTCGGTCACTACCCATAGCTCATGACCATAGGTGAGGGTAGGAACATAGATCGACTGGTAAATTGAGAGCTTTGCCTTATGGCTCAGCTCCTTTTTCACCACGACAGACCGATGCAGAGCCCGCATCACTGCGGACGCCGCACCGATCCACCTGTCGATCTCACGCTCCATTCTTCTCTCACTCGTGAACAAGACCCCGAGATACTTGAACTCCTCCACTTGGGGCAGGATCTCGCTCCCAACCCTGAGAGGGCACTCCACCCTTTTCCGGCTGAAGACCATGGTCTCGAATTTGGAGGTGCTGATTCCCATCCCAGCCGCTTCACACTCCGCTGCGAACCGATCCAGAGAGAGCTGAAGATCACGGCCTGATGAAGCAAACAGGACAACGTCATCTGCAAAAAGCAGTGACCCAATCCTGAGTCCACCAAGCCGGACCCCCTCAACACCCTGGCTGCGCCTAGAAATTCTGTCCATAAAAGTTATGAACAGAATCGGTGACAAAGGGCAGCCCTGGCGGAGTCCAACTCTCACTGGAAACGGGTTTGACTTACTGCCGGCAATGCGGACCAAGCTCTGACACCGATCGTACAGGGACCGAACAGCTCTTATCTCTCTCTATCAATCTAAAGATGGCAGTACATTAATACCACTCGTTTATGAAGCATAGTGGAAGCTGTGTCATGGTCAGTGGATACATTTCAGTCAATAGTGTAGGGTTCTGGTCAAAATCAATGGAATGTTAATTGCGAAGAAATTTCTGAACAGGTTTTTTTTTTTATTAATAATGCTGTATGTTTTGGGAAAACGACGAAATGACAAAAATTTAGTCTTTCAGTACAATAATGACTCCAAGCACACTACAAACACAATTAGGACCAACAGTACTTGGAGTAGAATCCTACAGATGGAGGAGTAGAATCCCACAGATGGAATGCAAGCCAGTCTTAGGTTGGCCACCTCTTTGTAGAATTAGTGGAATTTGTTAGGAGGAAGTAAATAGCAGCCCAGGGAAAAATACAAGTTATGGCAAAACCTGCAGACAGCTTTGAAGACTTTTTTTTACAGATTATATCTACAAGTCAAAATTATGTTAACACTAATGGTACTGCTATGTATATACTTATATACAATTTTTGTGGACAATTTTTATGCCACATATGGTAAATGTGTTGAACATGATGGTGAACAGGTTGAGACATTCCTGTAAATCATCTTGCACATATGAAGTATGTTTTGTGAATAATATACACACACACAGGGTGTTCCAAAAGTCACTATACACTTTTAATAAATTCCTAAAAATTACACAAGAAACTGAGTTTATTAATATTTCTAGCATCAACAAAGGAGTTTGTTGCGGTTTTACTTGCTAGGCTTGCCATCACGTTCCAGCGCCTTGAAGACTAGTTGTATACCTCCACATGAGCACCTCCATTTTCGACAACTTTCAGCCACCTTCGGACACAAGCCTCTCTGAAGTTTTGTAGCATCTCTTCCATGACCTCACTGCTGGCCGTGCGGATTCTTTCCTCAAGCTGTGACAGGTTACGGGGCTTAGTGGCATACACCTTGCTTTTGATATAGCCCCACAAAAAAAAGTCATGAGGTGTCAGGGGAGCACAGAGCCCATTCGAGAGGACCCCTTTGACCAATCCATCGGTCAGGAAACTTGATCTTCAGGAAATCTGACTAACCTGGCAAAGTGGGGAGGGGCACCATGGTTAAAGGAATGATACTTTTACAAAAACTGCAAAGCCTAAATTGTCATATGCTGATGGCTTAAGTCTCTATGAATGATAGCTAGAATGAAATAGAAAAAAAGAAGTGTATAGTGACGTTTGGGACACCCTGTATATATACTAGCCTCTGACTCCTGCTCACTTCGCTTGCCAACCCCTGGGTTTGTTTTTCTGGAAATACAATCTAAAGAGATTTTTTTTTTTTTCCCCCATGGGAATTGTTACATATGCATTATGTTCACTTTTACTTTAAAACTTCAGTAACAACAATATTTGGAATTAACTTTTCTGATATAATTTTTTATGGTCTTCCACTGTTAAATTTTCGTCTGCTGTTATCTTTCTTTTCCTCTGATTCGTTAATTTCTTGTGGAAGTCCAAATTGCTGCATCGTTTAATCTTCTGCTTCTAACATTTCTTTGATGATTGAAAGAGCCGTTTGTTCATTTGAGTTTTTGGATAATGGTCCTTTGAAAGCTTCCCATAATTGTAAAGCATCAACTTCACCCGTCATGATTAAGTACACGAAGAAGTGTCCTTATTTGTCAGGTGTTATTACAGAAGTGGCATCAGACATCATTTCAAACATATAGTCGTCCGATTTGCATAACCCAGTTGCTCATGCCGCTTCTTGAAAGGTACCGTATGTAGTTCCATCTATAGTTCGAACATCTTTATATGACATTGCCCCTTTCGATTCACGTAACAACAATTTTAGATGAAACCGTTCGATATTTTTTGGTGATACAATATTTAATCGAGCAACACTTTTGCAATGAATTTTTCTTGGATGCCACTTTTTTTTTTTTGGTTTCTGCCATGTGTAATGTTGAGGAATTTGCGCATATGTATATGCTTTTGCCTTTATGTCTATTTTATTAATTTCAAAATAAGCCAATAATTTTGTATTTCTATTTTTCGCTGCTTCTTTGCCCTCTTTAAATTGAATCATATTCTGACTTGGTAAATGAATCGGTAATAATTCATTATTCATCCATTAAATGCCACCCGCTATCTAAATATGCTTGAACTTCGTCCTGAGACTGTTCTTTCAATAAAGTTACGCGTACTCTATCGTGCCCTTTATGAATGTACTTGTAGATGTACTTAATACTCATAACCGATGCACAATACTTGACATTAATATGACAATCGAATCATTTGAGCAAATAAATTTTACTATCTTTCTTTCCATGATAAGTGTGTTGTTCGTGACGATTATCTCTTTGGCGATAATCAGGAAAGCCAGCCTTAGTCATATCTTTTGTTTGAACAAATGCTTTTGGAAATTTTTTTAAACACTTTTTTTCTTTTGAGTCCCAATATACCAAATGTTTTTAAATGTGGTACGCAAGACATGTACCGAATGTTTTTAAATGTGGTACGCAAGACATGTGTTTAATGACTTTATACCAGAATTCAGGATAGGTTTCTCTGTTTGTAATTTCAGCACAGACAAACCGATCTACATCATCAGCGGTTAATAATTTATTTTGAAAAGTAACCAATAAGTGCATGTGAGGCAAACCCCATTTTTGAAATTTGATTGTGTAAATGTATGCTGTGATTTGACCGAACACCGCTTCGAGTTCATTCAATAAAAACAAGACTTTCTGATAAAAACAATCTACTTACGAAAGTGGGAATATCCAGAACCGAAGTAGCCGGTGGCATTGTTCTCAAGAATCCGGATTTCTGGCCATTGTGGCTTGCATGTCATTGTAATAAATAAATGTGGCTGACCGATAGTTCGGGTTATTGCCATTGCATCATGATATAATTGTTGCAATGCTCTTGGACTAGCTTGATATGAAGATGGTAATATTAATGCTTTTTACCTATTTTGAATTTGTCTGAACTATTGATATTTGAATTTTGAATGTGATCAATGCGACCTTGCATATGTTCCTTTCTATGTTTTGCTTGATTCTATTTAATAAAGACGAGACATTTAGCTTTAGCATTTAGATACGCATTAATAATGAAATGTTGCGATAGACGTTGCAGATCTTTTTGCTTTGCTTTGTCGTTGCTTACTTTCCTTATCAGAATTTGCACGTAGATTATTGTTGTTCATTTTTTGCATTTTTTTGGGCATTCTTTTCTCTCCAACGGTTTTGGGTGTCTTTTCGACGCGTTCCTCTTTCTTCTTCACTTAGTCCCGGACATGTCATCTTTAACTTGTACATTTTTTTAGAGCTGCTCTTTTTTCTTTGCTTAGTCGTTTTTGAAGTTCTATCCAACAGCTGAGAGGTTAGATGACCGTGTTCTTGTTTAAAAATGTTTCAGTATGACGTGACTTGACTGTGTCGCAGGATGTGAAAGTGTCTCTCCGAAGTGTTTCTCTGTCTCTCTATCTCTTTTCTAATCTGTCTCTCTTCAAAAGATCACGTCTCATTTTATTTTTTATAATATATATATATATATATATATATATATATATATATATATATATATATATATATATATATATATATATATATATATATATATATATATATATGTAATATTACGAATATAGCATCATGTCAATGAAACTTCTGGGATATTGATCTGGTCAGTTAAGTAGCAGAGGGGATTGTTAATCAGTTTCAGAGATGAGATGATCCCCAAAACAAGAATGGTTTAACAGGTGGAGGCCACATTTTCCCTCCTCAAATTTTCTGACTGTTTTTTCACTAGTTTTCATTTGGCTACGGTCAGTGTCACTACTGGTAGCATGAGGTGATATCCAGACCCTTCAGAGTCTGTACAGGTAGTCCAACTTCTCCAGGATGGCACATCAATACGTGCCATTGCCAGAAGGTTTGCTCTGTCTTCCAGCACAGTATCCAGGGCATGGAGGAGATTCCAGGAGACAGGCAGTTACTCTAGGAGAGCTGAACAGGGCCGTAGAAGGTCCTTAATCCATCACCAGGGGCCTCATGTATAACGGCATGCGTAGAACTCACACTATAACATGGCGTAAGCACAAAAGTGGGATTGTGCGTACGCACAGAAAAATCCAGATGCAGGAATCTGTGCGCACGCAAACTTTCATGTTCTTCCACTACATAAATCCCGATCAGCATGAAAAGTAACGCATGTGCACACGCCTTCTGTCCCGCCCCAACTCCTCCCAGAATTATGCCTCTTTGAATATGCAAATCAATATAAATAGCCCTTAAGCGCAGCCTTCTGTGAAAAGACAATGGGAAAAGACAGGGGAAAATAGAAGAATTTCAGCGAATACCAAATGGAGGCAAAGGAAAAACTTACTATTTGTTGGTTTTAACAGTGGTATAATCAACAAAATGAAGTTGATCAAGTGACAGAGTGTCGGAGAAACTCAAGCTCAAGTTCACAAAGACGCACGGTGCCCGAAATAAAAAAGAAATCACATATCAAAGTCGCCGTGAAAAGGCAAGTCGTAGCCCACCGTCTGAGTGTCATATGAAAGCTTATTACAGACAAAACAAAATAGGCACACAGTGGGGGAAAAAAGCACGAAATGTCAACTTTAATCTCGAAATTTCCACTTTAATCACTTAGTTTATTTTGCCATTAAAGTAGAACATCATAAACTTCATCTTAAAATCGTTTAATTTACTAGTTTCTAAAATCCCATTGTAACTAAAGTAGCACATTAAATGCTTTGTTCTGTATTTGATCTTCTATGTGCTCTGTGTGTGAGTCACTACCTGCTTCTTAAACTGGCTTTCTTTTTCTCCGACAGGACACATAATCCATTACATTCGTGATATTACAGCTCTCTGAATAATTAAAATACTGAGATGTATACGTGATGTCTTTTTCATGATGATAGGAGTTAAAGCATGTTATTAAACATCGGAACACGGTGGCGCAGTGCTTGTTCATGTCTCATGCAAGAGGCTTGCTGCGCCATGTGTGACCTTTGATGAAATAATTTATTGCAGCGGTACTGTCTCTTTCAAACGTACTAACCTCCAATTCCTGCCCTTCCTTTTCTTTCTCCAAATACCCAATCGCCACACATTCAGCTCTGTAATAGACGTGAAGCCAGTTGTAAGCTTAGAACGCCGATTCTTCAAAACTTTTAAGAAACATTGAAATATCTTCGTAGTACATGTTTAATTATTCTATCCGTCTATCTTCCAGTATCGCGTCAGCACGATCAAGAATACAACGCAATGCAGGAACAATCCATGAACTAGCTAGCGCTGCGGCACCGTGTCCTCACATGTTTAATTATTAACAATACAGATTATTTAAATGAAGTTAAAGTTGTATCTGTATAATATAATAAACATATTTTGCTGCATTTCATCTTAAAAATTATATTGTCATCATATGTAAATACGCGCTTTATAAAGTGGTGCAGGTTGAGCAATATTATAACTGTATCCCAAGTTTACAGTGAGGTGATTGTACTTATAATTCCAAACAGTTCTACAAGGAGCACTTGATGGACTGATTTAGTGCGTTTATAGTTCTTGGGATGAAACTTTTTCTAAACCGCGAAGTCCGTACATGGAAGTCTCGGAAACGTTTTGCAGTGGCTGAGTAAGCGTCTGCTTCATGCTGTATACCGATAATTCTCATTCCGATCAGCTGCTGCTGTGATTCCCCACTCAGATACAGTGATATAAATACTCCGAGTGGTGCAGTGAGAGTAATATGGAAAAAGATGATCTGCTGTGGCAACCCTTAACGGGAGCAGCTGAAAGAAGAAGAAGATGCATTGAGAGTAACAACGCTAAAGCAGTTATGGTATTTGGAATAATATGGCTATTCCCTGGACCATTATATTGCTGCAGGTTAATTACAATCAGATGCATTACACTAATAAACAGTATGCAGTTAGTTTCAGTGTATTTATAAAGCTGCGTCAGGAATGTGGGTCTAAGAAAGAAAGGGTGACCACACAGGAACAATAGCACTGCTTTGACGTTGGGTGCCGCCAGTCTGCAAAACCAAGCGGAGAAATTGCGTACGCCAGGGCATGAGTTACCGTGGAAAAGTGCGTGGCTTTACGACAAGTTTAGGTTTTATACTTTGCGATTTGAGCGTGGAAACGTTCGTACGCAACATTTCTGTGCTTACGCACCGTTTATACATGAGGCCCCAGGACCGGTATCTGCTTCTTTGGTTAAGGAGGAACAGGGTGAGCACTGCCAAAGCCCTACACAATGACATCCAGCAGGTCACTGGTGTGAATGTCTCTGACCGAACAATCAAAATCCGACTTCATGAGGATGGTCTGAGGGCCCAATGTCCTCTAGTGGGCCTTGTGCTCACTGCTCGGCACTGTGGAGCTTGATTGGCATTTGCCATAGAATACCAGAATTGGCAGGTCCACTACTGGCGCTCTGTGCTTTTCACAGATGAGAGCAGGTTCACCCTGAGCACATTTCACAGATCGGAAAAGATCTGGAGAAGCTATTGAGATCGTTATGCTGCCTGTAACATCGTTCAGCATGACCGGTTTGGTGGTGAGTCAGTGATGGTCTGGGGAGGCATATCAATGGAGGGACGCACAAACCTCTAAAGGCTAGACAATGACACCTTGACTGCCATTAGGTAATGGGATGAAATCCTTGCACCCTATCCTGGTGCAGTGGGTCCTGGGTTCCTCCTGGTGCACAACAATGCCTGGCCTCATGTGGTGAGAGTATGCGGGCAGTT
This sequence comes from Erpetoichthys calabaricus, assembly GCF_900747795.2. Lineage (NCBI taxonomy): Eukaryota > Metazoa > Chordata > Cladistia > Polypteriformes > Polypteridae > Erpetoichthys > Erpetoichthys calabaricus. The sequence continues at coordinate 48,029,313 of NC_041406.2, forward strand.
CCTGGAGGATGAAGGAATTGATATAATTGACTGGCCCCCACACTCGCCTGACCTAAATCCAATAGAACACCTCTGGGACATTATGTTTCAGTCCATCCAATTCCGCCAGGTTGCACCTCAGACTGTTCAAGAGCTCAGTTATGCTCTGGTCCAGATCTGGAGGAGATTCCCCAGGACACCATCCGTCGTCTCCTTAGGAACATGCCCCAACGTTGTCAGGCATGCATGCAAGCACGTTGGGGCCATGCAAACTACTGAGTACGATTTTTGAGTTGCTGCAATGAAATTTCGATAAAATGGACTAGGCTGCTGCATCATTTTTTCACTTTGATTTTCGGGGTGTCTTTGAATTCCGCCCTCTGTAGGTTGATAATTTTCATTTCCATCAAACGATGTGGCATCCTTTCGATCCTAACACATTACCCAGTCCATATCAGTATAGATATCCAGCAAGATTTTTTTCCCATTGAGATCTGATGTGTTTTCAAAGTGCTCCTTTAATATTTTTTGAGCAGTTTATAATATATATTGTAAATAGACATTTGCTACTTTAAAAATAGTTTCCTTGCACAGTTCTGATTAGTTTTTCTATTTTTTTGAGTGAGAGTGAACTTACCCCTCATATATAAAAAATACGGTAACCATATGTGTTGCGCTATGTCCTTTCATCCTCCAAATGACCAAGCCTACCTATTACTCACCTTAAAGGGTAAGTGTATGTATTTGAATGCAGTGTGATTAAAATCCCTGTTTGTGTAATTGTCAGGTGTCACAATAGTTTTTGTGTTGTATTGTGTTAACATCATATATATTTACAGTTTTAGGTAATAAAACTATTTTTAATAATGAACAAGTAATGCATTCATGTTTAAAAGATTGCAGAAGTTACATTGAAGTCTAGCTGACTTTACAATGCTGTATCGACCATCTTATTGGATGAATTACGATTGGCTGGTTTTTTAGGGAGACATTTCTAGACATTTTTTTTTAATTTCTTTGTATATTAAGGGTTCTCTTTGAAAGGCGAAAGATGTTGTAATTATTTTTATTTTTAGTTCTGTTTTCTTTATTTTCACTTATTTCTTCAAATACATGTATACATGAGAGTAACCACCTAACATGTATATCTCCAGGATCCCATGATCCTGACTATCTCTCTCGGTCCCTTGCAGACCTGCTTGCAGAGTGGCTGCCCCAACTCTTTATGATGTCTCTGACTCATTCTTGTGACAATGTATATGTATTCAGTAATCCCTCGCTATATCGCGCTTCGACATTCGCGGCTTCACTCTATCGCGGATTTTATATGTAAGCATATTTAAATATATAACGTGGATTTTTTGCTGGTTCGCTTATTTCTGCGGACAATGGGTCTTTTAATTTCTGGTACATGCTTCCTCAGTTGGTTTGCCCAGTTGATTTCATACGAGGGACGCTATTGGCAGATGGCTGAGAAGCTACCCAACCAGAGCGCGTATTACGTATTAAATAAAACTCCTCAAATATATTGTGAGCACGGGGGCTGTTCGCACCCCTAGAGGATACGGCCGCTCCTCAAAAAACGCTGAAAGATTACTTTCACATTGCTCCCTTCCTTGCTGGGCTTACATGTGGCTGCTTTGTCAAGCGATATGCTTCCCGCACGGTGCTTCGCATACTTAAAAGATCAAACAGCACGTATTGATTTTTGATTGTTTACTTTTCTCTCTCTCTCTCGCTCTTGCTCTGACATTCTGTGCTCCTAACAAAGGGGGTGTGAGCAGAGGGGCTGTTCTCACACTGGCCTAGAGGATACGGACGCTCCTCTAAAAAATGCTGAAAGACTACCTTCACATTGCTCCCTTCCTTGCAGCTGCTTTGTCTGGCGGTGCTTCGCATACTTAAAAGCCAAACAGCCCTATTGATTTTTGATTGTTTTCTTTTTTTCTCTCTCTCTTTCTCTGCTCCTGACGTGCACTCCTTTTGAAGAGGTAGATATGTTTGCATTCTTTTAATTGTGAGACGGAACTGTCATCTGTCTTGTCATGGAGCACAGTTTAAACTTTTGAAAAAGAGACAAATGTTTGTTTGCAGTGTTTGAATAAAGTTCTTGTCTCTCTACAACCTCCTGTGTTTCTGTGCAAATCTGTGACCCAAGCATGACAATATAAAAATAACCATATAAACATATGGTTTTTACTTTGGGGATTTTCACCTTTCGCGGGGGGTTCTGGAACCCAACCCCCATGATCGAGGAGGGATTACTAATATATAAAATATATATATATATATATATATATATATATATATATATATATATATACAGCATCTCATAAAAGTGAGTACACCCCTCACATTTTTGTAAATATTTTATTATATCTTTTCATGGGACAACACTGAAGATATGACACTTTGATACAATGTAAAGTAGTCAGTGTACAGCTTGTATAACAGTGTAAATTTGCTGTCCCCTCAAAATAACTCAACACACAGCCATTAATGTCTAAACTGCTGGCAACAAAAGTGAGTACACCCCTAAGTGAAAAATTTCCAAATTGTGCCCAATTAGCCATTTTCCCTCCTCGGTGTTCTGTGACTCATTAGTGTTACAAGGTCTCGGGTGTGTTATATTTGGTGTTGTTGCTTTCGCACTCTCTCATACTGGTCACTGAAAGTTCAACATGGCACCTCATGGCAAAGAACTCTCTGAGGATCTGAAAAAAAGAATTGTTGCTCTACATAAAGATAGCCTAGGCTATAAGAAGATTGCCAACACCCTGAAACTGAGCTGTAGCACGGTGGCCAAGACCATATAGCGTTTTAACAGGGCTCGGTTCCACACAGAACGGGCCTCACCATGGTCAACCAAAGAAATTGAGTGCACGTGCTCAGTGTCATATCCAGAGGTTGTGCTCAGTGTCATATCCAGAGGTTGTCTTTTGGAAAAAGACGTACGAGTACTGCCAGCATTGCTGCAGAGGATGAAGGGGTGGGGGGGTCAGCCTGTCAGTGCTCAGACGATATGCCGCACACTGCATCATATTGGTCTGCATGGCTGTCGTCCCAGAAGGAAGCCTCTTCTAAAGATGATGCACAAGAAAGCCTGCAAACAATTTGCTGAAGACAAGCAGACTAAGGACATGGATTACTGGAACCATGTCCTGTGGTCTGATGAGACCAAGATAAACTTTTTTGGTTCAGATGGTGTCAAGCGTGTGTGGCGGCAACCAGGTGAGGAGTACAAAGACAAGTCTCTCTTGCCTACAGTCAAGCATGGTGGTGGGAGTGTCATGGTTTGGGGCTGCATGAGTGCTGCCGGCACTGGGGAGCTACAGTTCATTGAGGGAACCATGAATGCCAACATGTACTGTGACATACTGAACCAGAGCATGAACCCCTTCCTTCGGAAACTGGGCCGCAGGGCGGTATTCCAGCATAACGACCCCAAACACACCTCCAAGACGACCACTGCCTTGCTAAAGAAACTGATGGTAAAGTTGCTGGACTGACCAAGCATGTGTCCAGACCTAAACCCTATTGAGCATCTGTGGGGCATCCTCAAACGGACGGTGGAGGAGCGCAAGGTTTTTAACATCCACTCCTCCATGACGACATCACGGAGCTGGTGGAAGAGGATTCCAGTGACAACTAGTGAACTCTATTCCCAAGAGAGTTCAGGCCATGCTGGAAAATAATGGTGGCCACACAAAATATTGACACTTTGGGCACAATTTGGACATTTTTCACTTAGGGGTGTACTCTCTTTTGTTGCCAGTGGTTTAGACATTAATGGCTTTGTGTTGTTATTTTGAGGGGACAGCAAATTTACACTGTAAATTTTATATATATATATATATATATATATGTATATGTATATGTATATACAGTGGTGTGAAAAACTATTTGCCCCCTTCCTGATTTCTTATTCTTTTGCATGTTTGTCACACAAAATGTTTCTGATCATCAAACACATTTAACCATTAGTCAAATATAACACAAGTAAACACAAAATGCAGTTTGTAAATGGTGGTTTTTATTATTTAGGGAGAAAAAAAAAATCCAAACCTACATGGCCCTGTGTGAAAAAGTAATTGCCCCCTGAACCTAATAACTGGTTGGGCCACCCTTAGCAGCAATAACTGCAATCAAGCGTTTGCGATAACTTGCAATGAGTCTTTTACAGCGCTCTGGAGGAATTTTGGCCCACTCATCTTTGCAAAATTGTTGTAATTCAGCTTTATTTGAGGGTTTTCTAGCATGAACCGCCTTTTTAAGGTCATGCCATAGCATCTCAATTGGATTCAGGTCAGGACTTTGACTAGGCCACTCCAAAGTCTTCATTTTGTTTTTCTTCAGCCATTCAGAGGTGGATTTGCTGGTGTGTTTTGGGTCATTGTCCTGTTGCAGCACCCAAGATCGCTTCAGCTTGAGTTGACGAACAGATGGCCGGACATTCTCCTTCAGGATTTTTTGGTAGACAGTAGAATTCATGGTTCCGTCTATCACAGCAAGCCTTCCAGGTCCTGAAGCAGCAAAACAACCCCAGACCATCACACTACCACCACCATATTTTACTGTTGGTATGATGTTCTTTTTCTGAAATGCTGTGTTCCTTTTACGCCAGATGTAACGGGACATTTGCCTTCCAAAAAGTTCAACTTTTGTCTCATCAGTCCACAAGGTATTTTCCCAAAAGTCTTGGCAATCATTGAGATGTTTCTTAGCAAAATTGAGACGAGCCCTAATGTTCTTTTTGCTTAACAGTGGTTTGCGTCTTGGACATCTGCCATGCAGGCCGTTTTTGCCCAGTCTCTTTCTTATGGTGGAGTCGTGAACACTGACCTTAATTGAGGCAAGTGAGGCCTGCAGTTCTTTAGACGTTGTCCTGGGGTCTTTTGTGACCTCTTGGATGAGTCGTCTCTGCGCTCTTGGGGTAATTTTGGTCGGCTGGCCACTCCTGGGAAGGTTCACCACTGTTCCATGTTTTTGCCATTTGTGGATAATGGCTCTCACTGTGGTTCGCTGGAGTCCCAAAGCTTTAGAAATGGCTTTATAACCTTTACCAGACTGATAGATCTCAATTACTTCTGTTCTCATTTGTTCCTGAATTTCTTTGGATCTTGGCATGATGTCTAGCTTTTGAGGTGCTTTTGGTCTACTTCTCTGTGTCAGGCAGCTCCTATTTAAGTGATTTCTTGATTGAAACAGGTGTGGCAGTAATCAGGCCTGGGGGTGGCTACGGAAATTGAACTCAGGTGTGATACACCACAGTTAGGTTATTTTTTAACAAGGGGGCAATTACTTTTTCACACAGGGCCATGTAGGTTTGGATTTTTTTTCTCCCTAAATAATGAAAACCATCATTTAAAAACTGCATTTTGTGTTTACTTGTGTTATATTTGACTAATGGTTAAATGTGTTTGATGATCAGAAACATTTTGTGTGACAAACATGCAAAAGAATAAGAAATCAGGAAGGGGGCAAATAGTTTTTCACACCACTGTATATATATATATAATATACACACACACACACTAGGGGGCTTCGACCCCTGTTCGCTTTGCTTGCCAACACCCCCAGCCTGCATTACGCGCCAGCCACTTTGCATCTCTGCAGCTCGTGTATGTGGATTTCACTTTCACCAAACAACAGATCTTTTAATTCTTGCGGATACACCTCTTCATTGGGAAGAAACACCACTTTTCCCTGATGACAACATGAATTCGACAGTCTACAAGTCTCCGACTTAAAGTTTAAATCCAAACAGTATATTTGATCTCTTTTCGCTGTTCCGTTATTTCACCAAGTAATAATTTCTGTTTGCGCTAATGCGATCTTTACTATCATTTTTTTGAGACTTTCGAATTTTATTACTTTCATTATCTCGAACCTACTCTGCATGTATATCACAGCAATGTTTTTGAGTTCTTTGTGATGTTCTACTTTGTCATCTACTTTTGTCTTTTATTTCTGGCCCTGGGCATGGACTTGGCACAAAGTCTTGTCTCGCAGGACGTGAAAGTATCTCTCTGAAAAAGTCAGTCTCATCCCAGGATTTCTTTATTATAATATATTTTTTTTAAATATTATTTTACTTTTTCACTGTAATTCATGAAGTGCTTACAACTTGCTCATTATTGCTTAAGAGACTTGGGTGAAAACAGTGGCTTTAATGAATATGATTGATTCTCTCACAAAAAGCAATGAAGACAAAGAGAACTTTTAACCACAATGTTCATAAGGAGAACAAAATTGTCCATGATTGCTTGAATAAAGTAAATGCAGTCATTTTTTTCTTTTTTTCCTTTGGGCCAGAGAACCTTACTGTATATAGTAGTAATAATAATTTTTATTTATATAGTGCCTTTCCCATGCTCCCATATACCTGTGTCTCCTTTATGTATTCTACAAATGGAACAGATGTATTCAATATTGCTGTGTGGTTGTCTTTGAAATATTTTCTGTGTATTGTAATCTTTTATTTAGCAGACAACAGTTTACAAAGTAACTTATAAAAAAAATCTGTAAAATTAGTTTGTGTTTATTTATGACACTACTAAGTTACCACGAACCGAACAGAAATGTAAAGGAATAAGCTATAGTAACTCAGTTGCTAGATGAAAACTAGTGTTCTTTAAAAGGGTTGTATTTAACACAGAGTATGCTTACAGGTTAACAATTTAGAAATATGTGTCGGTTGATCGTGAAAAATTGAGATCTGTAAAATTCCACAATATTGCCCAGCATGTGTTAAGTAAGCCAAAGTTAGTATAAGGTTAAACCAGCAACTGCTTTTTATATTCAATTGCTATTTTTTTTATCTTTGAATTATATTTGAATAATGATATTTGATCTGACAGTCCCAGTTATTACTTATAATAATCCTGTAAAGATCTCCCCAGAGCTATTTACCTTTTTTTTTTTTTTTTGCCTGCTGTTTGGTTGTTTTCGCAAGGTGTCAATGTGTTCTCTTCAAGAATTGCGTTGTTCATTTCAAAGAGCATGTGTGTCCTCTTGTCATTTACCTTGGCCTTTTTCTTTTGTGGATAATCTGCCTGTGAGTCACTTGTTTGCATTTTGTTCAATGCAAGTTCTGTCAGACCTAAGTCAGTATAAGCGCTCTTGGTCAACAGTCCTTTTAATGTATTAACTGAAGGAATAAACATTAGAAGACAAAGCTTCAGATTGGCAAATTTTTTTTTTCAATTGTTTAAATGGAGCGAGGAGTGAGGTTGTGTTCTCAATCAAACCCCACTGATTAGACATTGCAGAGAGTTGCAGTTGGCTCAAAATTGGAGGCATAAGCCCCAAGGGGTCTTTTCTGCTCCATCAAGCTTTGCAGCATATGGAAAGTGGTATTTCATGTTGTTATTTCATGTGTGCATACCAAGTTCAGTTTGTATAGTTTTGAGATAAGAATTGTCTAAATGTGAATGTTTAGATAAATAGATCAGGGCCTCAGTGATCTCCTGGATAGTCTGTGGTGTTACTTGGCCGCCTTCGATGCACCGATACATAAAGTCCCAGAGGTCCTTGGTTGGATTCAGGTCTGGGGAATGTGGGGGCCAGTCAATGGCATCAATGCTTTCATCGTCCATGAAATGCCTACAAACTCCTGTTGGGCATTGTGCACAAGGAGGAACCCAGGGCCCACTGCATCAGCGTAAGCTCTGACAATGGTTAACAGCAGTGATGTTGCCATAGCCTAGCATGTGAAGGTCTGTGTAACCCTCCAAGGTATGAGTCCCCAGACCATCACTGACCTACCACCAAACCAGTCATACCGGATGATGTTGCAGGCTGCATAACGTTCACCATGGTGTCTCCAGACTCTTTTACGTCTGTCACATGTGTTCATTGTGAACCTGTTGTCATCTGTGAAGAGAATGTGGTGCCAATGGCAGAGCTACCAACTGTTTTCTCTCTGGAATTTGCCAGTTGAGCTGTATGACGATTAGCTATAAGCATAGGGAACCACTAGAGGACATTGGGCCCTCATTCCACCCTATTCGAGTCTGTTTCTGACAGTTTGGCCAGAAACATGCACACCATGTTTAGCTCCGCCTTCAACACAATCATCGCTCAAAAGCTGGTTGTAAAACTGAGCAGGTTAGGCCTAAACACCACCCTCTACAATTGGATCCTGGACTTCTTGACAGAGAGGCCCCAGTCAGTTCGAATGGGCTGCAATACTTCCAGCATCATCACACTGAGCACTAGAGCGCCACAGGGCTGAGTGGTTAGTCCACTGCTGTTCACCCTGCTGACTCAAGACTGCACAGCCACGCACAACACCAACCACATCATCAAGTTTGCGGATGATATGACGGTGCTGGGACTGATATGCAGGGATAATGAAACAGCTTGCAGAGATGAGGTGGAACGGCTGTCTGCATGGTGTGAAGACAATAATCTATCTCTCAATGTCGACAAGACAAAAGAGATAATTGTGGACTTGAGAAAATCACATCCTGCCCACATCCCACTCGGCATCAACGGTTTAGATGTGGAGACTGTTTGGAGTACCAGGTTCCTCGGTGTGCACATAACTGAGGAACTTACGTGGACGCGTAACACCTCATCACTAATCAAGAAAGCCCAGCAGAGGCTACACTTCCTGAAGTGGCTGCAGATGGTGTATCTGTACATCATTCTACAATTCCGCACAATTTGCACAAAGAACATCTATGTGGCATTGGTGATAAGAAAGAAGCCCTTTCTGCATGCGTGCCACAAACAGTCGCTTGTTGTATGCAAATGCTCATTTAGACAGCCAGATTCATTTTAGAACAAAGTGCTTTGGACTGATGAGACAAAAATTGAGTTATTTGGTCATAATAAAAAATGCTTTGCATGGTGGAAGAAAAACACCGCATTCCAAGAAAAACGCCTGCTACCTACTGTCAAATTTGGTGGAAGTTCCATCATGCTGTGTGGCTAGTTCAGGGACTGGGGCCCTTGTTAAAGTCGAGGGTTGGATGAATTCAGCCCAATATCAACAAATTCTTCAGGATAATGTTCAAGCATCAGTCACAAAGTTGAAGTGACGCAGGGGTTGGATATTCCAACAAGACAATGACCCAAAACACAGTTCAAAATCTACAAAGGCATTCATGCAGAGGAAGAAGTACAATGTTCTGGAATGGCTGTCACAGTCCCCTGACTTGAATATCATCAAAAATCTATGGGATGATTTGAAGCAGGCTGTCCATGCTTGGCAGCCATCAAATTTAACTGAACTGGAGAGATTTTGTATGGATGAATGGTCAAAAATACCTCCATTCAGAATCCAGACACTCATCAAAGGCTAAAGGAGGCATCTAGAGGCTGTTATATTTGCAAAAGGAGGCTCAACTAAGTATTGATGTAATATCTCTGTTGGGGTGCCCAAATTTATGCACCTGTCTAATTTTGTTATGATGCATATTGTATATTTTCTGTCAATCCAATAAACTTAATGTCACTGCTGAAATACTACTGTTTCTATAATACATGTCATATATTAAAAGGAAGTCGCTACTTTGAAAGCTCAGCCAATGATAAACAAAAAATCCAAAGAATTAAGAGGGGTTCCCAAACTTTTTCATATGACTGTATATAGAGGGATGTCATGGTACCAGTACCGTTGACATTTTAGTGTCATCTAATTAATAATGTAACATTTTAGGGGTGGGCGGTATGACCAAAATTTTGCATCACGGTATTTCTCTAAATTATCCCGTTTTCACGGTATTTGACGGTATTTTTTTCCCACGCATGAGTGGATGTTAACCACATTTTACACTGCAATTACTGCAGTAGACTGGCTAAGAATAACCTATTCCACTGTCATGAGCATTGTACATTGTACAAAAAAAACATTTTAATGTACACAAAAGTGTTAATACAGGTTTGAATGGTCCCATAAAGTGATGGTTTTCAAGGGGGTGGCACTAATGAAGAGAAGGAATCGCACTGCATGACAGATGCAGTCAAAATATAGAACCTTTTTATTGAACAAATTTTGCAAACAACTATTTTGACAACATATTTTCAACCATCCCATCATTAAACTGCATAATATTTAAACTAATAACAATAAAATAAATAATAGTTCAACTTCCAGTAATAATAACAATAAAATAAATAGTGCAAATTCCAGTAATAATACTATATTACTTCAAAGCTTCAAGCCCAGATACATTATACAGTATTCAAGGATTGAGAAAAAAAAAGTGAATGTGTATTCACACATTTGAACATAATGAACAAGGCACTTATGCAAATCTTAGCCATTACAAATTCTGGGCAAGGAAAACCACACGGTCAACAGCATCTGGTTTGAGTACTGCCCTGTGGCACGTGACAATGTTCCCACCAGTACTGAAAGCTGTTTCAGTACGTGTTCAGCACAAGCTACAGGAACGTGTTCAGCACCACAATCAGCTGGGGTCAGATCAGCTGATCCCGGTACCTCACTTTCATTTTTGATCTCCATCTATATCGGTGTTTCTCAAACTCGGTCCTGGGGACCCACTGTGGCTACAGGTTTTTGTTCCAACCAGATTCCTAATCAGTGACAACACCTGATAACACTGAGCTCATTTAATTAGCTGGTATTTTTTTTTCTTTTATTCGACATTCAGAAAAGCATGTTGTTTTACATTTATAAGACATTTATAAAATTTCTGCTTTTGCTATAGATTTAAATGCTTAACTTTCTTTTGTTGATTTCATTATACTTTGCTCTTTCTCTGTGCAGTTTTTTCCCCCTTCGTTGTATCTTAATAATGACAACTTAAAACGAGCACATCAGACACGCTGGCAAACAACACACTGAATAATCAAAGGCTGCAACTACTTTAGCGTCACACCCACTAATTAGTAATTAATGGATTAATTAAACAATTAGAACACCTTGAAAAGTAGAATGAAAATCAAGATGAAAATACTGTTAAAAAGAAAAAAAATACATTATTCCTATATAACTGCTTGGTACATTTTAATATTTTTTTTTTTTTAGCAGACTTAGTTTTCTAATTAATATTTTGTTCCCTAAACACAGAACTTGGGAAATATCAGTTCACTTAATTAGCACAGGAGTTCAATTAAAAACAGCAGCTGGTTGGAACAAAAACCTGCAGCGACAGGGGGTCCCCAGGACCGACGTTGAGAACCCCTGATTCTATATGATCATTTGCATCAAAATCGGAGTCTCAAACGATAGCTAGCTAGACTGAGGCATCTCACAACATGGGAGTTTCCGACAACGTATCGTAATGCATCGATCGGCCCACAGAAAAGTTTGTTTGCCGCGCCAACTTGAAAATGTATATTTTACACAATTTTATATAAATTATCGTCTCGCTTTCAACATCATAACTTCGAAAAATCTAAGTTGAACCATCATAAGTGGGGACTGACTACCTGTATTGACTGATAATAGAGATAACAGAAAACTGATTATACACACTTTCATTATACATTTCTTATTGTAGCGTCTCAGCCAGGTTGAAGCCTTTTTTTTTTTTTTTTTTTTGAAGTGACTGTTGAATCCGACTGAGGGAAGGCGGAGTAGAACGCAGAGGAATGACAGCAGGGGCATGATAGACGCGGTAAGGGGGGGGGGGCGACACCCGGGACGGGAGAAGGGGGGAGAGTGGTGAGTTGGAGAAGGAACTGGAAGGTTGTGTGGTTGGGTTACAAAGTCGGCGTTCTTATTTCTTGACTGTTCAAATAAACTTTTGTGAGACTTTACTACGTCTGTCTGGTTTTTTTTTTTTTCTTCTCGAAATTGACGCGGAGGTTGCTACATTATTACTATAGTATGTTTTTACTACCATTATTTAAAATAGTTTATTTTAATAACTATTACATACCTATGGCTGTGTGAAGCCTGTGTCCAAAGCACTGGAGTCTTGTCCAATTGTTAATTTTGACAGCCTTCTTGATGTTGGCCCCACTGTCCGTTGTGATGGCCACTTGCCTCTGCTCTGCAAGCTCCCAGGAATTGAGTGCCTCCAGCAAGTAATTTGCCAGTGTGGTCATTTGGAAAATAGCTTGTTTGGAGGCAATAACTTTTCAATAGCCAGTCATCATTTATAAAATGAATCGTCAGGCTCAGATATGGCTCCATAGTGCGACTTGACCACACATCTGCTGTAGTTGAATAGTCAGTGACTGTAGCCACCTCTGCTTGTAATTTCCCTCTGTGTTCTCGGTACAAGTCGGGGATCGCCGTTTGGCTAAAGTACTTGCAACTTGGGATCACATATCTGGGATCCAGTGTCTTGATCATAGCCCTGAATCCGCCTTTCTCCACAGTACTTAACGGAATCATATCTTTGGCTGTATGGAC